>NC_091457.1:84986158-85231158 GCF_027789765.1 Dendropsophus ebraccatus
ATCTGGCTGCATGGGGGAAGGTATCTTGACTACACAGGGGAAGGTATCTGGCAATGATGGGTGAGTTATCTGTTTGCAGGGGGACATATCTAGCTCTATGGCACATATGTGTCAGTAAGAGGCATATCCAGCTTCAGGGGACAAATCCGTCTGGAAGAGACATATCTCGCTACAGAAGAAATACCTGTCATTAAGAAATTTATCTGATTGCAGAGGGCATGCCTAGCTACAGACAGCATATCTGGCTGCAAGGGGGATATCTGACTCCAATGGGCACATCTGGCTGGGGGCATATGTGGCTAAGGGCACATATGTCTCCAGGGGCATACCTAGCTGAAAGGGGCAAATCATGCTTACCTGTTCAAGCTTCTGCCTGCTTCTCTGGCTCCCCGCTCACTGATGGCCTGCTCAGCCAATTAGTGCACTGTCCCGCCCCAACCTCTGATTGGCTGAGCAGAGTGTCAGTGAGCCGGGAGCCAGAGAAGCAGGTGGGAGTATGTACAGCTGTATTTAAATGCCATGTGAAGCCCATCATTGGTGGTCTCGAGGACAGATTGCCCTTCTCCCCCATCATGTGATCTCTGAAGTGCTATCCCTTTAACTTACCCAGATGGCCCTCAGTGTTGGAATGATGCTAGTCCTCTGGGCTTCTAATTAATGTATATGTAAAAAAAAAAAAAAAAAAAAAAAAAAAAAAAGTGATTTTATTAATAAAAAGTTCCTTCCCCTAATAAAAGTTTGCCTCCCCCCTTTTTCCCATCTTATAAATAAAGATAAGTTAATAAACATATTTGGTATCGCTGCATGCGTAATTGCCTGTATTTGCACAAAAAATAAGGCTAATGTGGGTCTGTAGGTGAAAAAATGCAAGCGCTATGGCCTTTTAAACACGAGGTGGAGAAAACTAAAGAGCAAAAAAGAAATTTGGCCTGGTCATCAAAGGGTTAAAGAAGTTATTGGGACAGCAAAAAAGGTCCTACCTTTTCTGGTCTCCAGCACTGCCTCTCTGTGCTGATCACTTCTGCAGATGAGAGGGGGGTGGGGGCATGTTGCAGAAGCTACGGCCATTGCATGGAGGCAATGCAGTGACATCGGTAATATCGGGCAGCTATTGATGACTTCCTGCACCTTGCTCCTGCCTCCCCCCTTGTCTGCAGAAGTTATCAGCGCAGACAGACAGGGGGAGGAGGAAGTGGAGCGCTGGATAGCAGTAGACCTTTTCTGCTCTCTGTATAACCCCTTTAATGGGCTTTCACTAAAATAGTTTCATCATGACAAATGGCAAGACAGTTTACTCTATTCATTGATACCCCTTAATTTTGGAAGTCAGTGATACCTCCTAATTTTTTTTAACCTTCCATTCATGTTGCACATGTAAAATTGTAATGTATCCTGGAAAATAATCCACTAATAGTAAATAATTAAAAATATTCCACTGCCCATGGCCAGCAGAGGAGGTACTCCTAGAAGGTCTTTCCTATAGTATTGATGTATGATCTATGTCTAAAAGAAGTGGATCTTCCAAGTGAAATGTCTCATACATGAAGCACAGCATTACCTGTGGCAGTGATTAACCTTCAATCTGTTTTAGTGGAAATTTATGCTTTATAGAAGAGCCAATTGGTGTCTCCATAGTTTCTACCCAATAATTCCAATGTGATCAGAACCGTATTGACATCTGTGAATTATGCTTCTCTCTTTAGGAACCAGCTCAATTATATTACAGAGGAGCTTAAAAATCCATACAGGTAAGATGCAGACGCAGCTGATTTATTACAGACAATTTTTAGCACAGAAGGGATTTAAATATTGATTTCAGTAGTATATATGTATAGTTTACTTCCAGTAGAAAATTAAGAGGATGGGTGTAAAGGATTTCTGTATATTTAACATACACAACACTGCTTAACATACAGTGATCATGATATAATACAGTAATAATGATATTAATAACATTGATTAAGTCCTTGATATGGAGGGATAAAGACATACGTTTGCAGAGCTCCCTAACCAGGACAGAACCAAGAGACTTATGTTACATAGCATTTCTTCACTCCCTATGTATCACACCGATTCAGATCTTAGCCACACACAATATTTAGTGGCCAAGCAGCATCCTCTTCTGTGGACGGTCTGGTCTTCCTGTGGCTACCATAATGGCCACCACTCCTGCAATGCTGGCACCATTAAATGACTGCCTAAGTCTCCCTTACCCTGGACATCTCACAGTCTCCCTTAAAACCATCATTTAAAAAAGGAGATGTGCTGTGTGAAGGCTCAGTTGATGAGTAGAGATAATCGAAGACTGGAAAATCTTAGGTTCTCTCGAACTCGAACCTTGTCGAAAGCATCAGGAATCAAATACGGAAGGTTTAACAAGGTTCAAGTTCTATAGAACCTAAGATTTTCCAATGTTCGATCATCTCTATTGATGAGTGCTGATCACAGAGATCGGCACATACTATTCTCTTCTTGTTGGCCTGTGTTAAAGAGCCTTTAGAACAAGGGTTCATGATCTCCCAACTGGTCCAGCAGATTTATACCCAGTAGGCAATACAGAGGCAAAAATGTGTTCCTGTTCCCTGAAGTGAAGTTGATGGAAACTAGGTCTAGAGATCAATGTTGGCATTTCTACTATGAAGAAAAGTGTGGTTAGCCTGATTGACACAGTAACTATGGATAGTCCACATAGAAAAAACCGAGGACCCGATGGATTTACCTCAAACTTTTTATAAATGTTTATAGAATAACCGATTAATTAATTCCCTGTCTCATAACTCCCCTTGCCCCTTCAATCTCTGAAAGAACCTATCTATGTCCTTCCAAAACCAGGACCCCACAACAACAACCATTTTACAGACCTCATTAATTTTGATAAATAGTTTTCCAAGGCATTGATAAAAAGGTTACGGCCCTATTACACGAAACGATTATTGGCCGTACGCAGCCGATTTCCAAACTCTCATTCAAAGATGATAATTCTTATAAAAATGATTTATCTTTGGGCAGAGAAATGCCCAAAATGAACATTGCCCCTCTTTTTCTTTATATATTTCAGGCTGTCTTACTTCTTCGCCATCTTTATTTTCAAAACAAATTATGTTTTTGGTTTTTTTTTTAATTATACATTTTTTTTATTGTTCCAAAAACAAAACCACTAACAGATACAGTAACACATTAAATAAAGAAGTCAGAGGAAATAGCATATACTATCATCCACACCCTCTCTAGTTGGTGTTACCTCCTTTTCAGTATATTCATTTGTTTGAAAACCAAGGCAAGGCTATCCAACAATTTCCATTCAACAGTTCCCAGAAGGCAGGTCTGGTTTCACCGGTCCTACACACCCTTTATTATATTACTGGACTCTATACCAACTTTATTCTGCCACCCTGCTCCTTGCCATATTCTACTTTAACTCTCAATGGGTGCCCCTTTTTATCAGATTACCAGAAGGGAAGAAACGAAATTACCAAAACAGGGTCATCACCATCCATTCTTCAGATTCATTTCTCCCCATCCCATTATATAAATATATATACATATATATATATATATATATATATATATATATATATATATATATATATACACACATATATATATATATATATATACACACTTTTTTTTCCCCTTTTTCCTATATAACTTTTAGCCTCCCATTCATATTTCATCTTCTTGACCCAGGTCAAAGTTACTGGCCTCCCACCTGGACCCCCCTCGACCTATCGACGGGCAATCCTGATGAGTACCCCCAACTCTTCCCAGTCCACATCCAAAAGGACCGCACCGTTCTCTGCTTAATTGCGGCCCGCGTAGGGTACCTAACTGGAATTCCCATTCGACTCCACAGGTCTATATATAATGGAACCCCATGAGCCGAGCAGGTCCCCTGTCCATACATTCTGAGGCTTCCCTATCTTTGTCTTTAGATTAGGTTATTGTGTACCCGCTCTTAATCATCATCAGATACTACTATCCATCATTCATACATCCTGTCATTCACATTCTACCCTGTTCACCACTCCGGCCCTCTCTTTCCCTTACCTACCTACTGCTACTTCCTACTATTTTCTGGGGCTTATGTCACCTAATTAATCTCCCCTCATTTATATTAATATAAATCCGGTTCCACCAATCCTGCCCTCTGTTTACATCTATTACTTTAACCTTGCTTAACCTTGCTTTAACTAAACCTCCCCACCCCCCACCCACCCCAAAACAAATTATGTTTAGTGCAGTGAGGATTGACAGGCACTAACCAGTCTCTATTCCCTGTTAGTCATCCCCACACTGCATGCAGTGACTTGTCAAGAGCGCCTCCCCACCAAGATGACTAGTTTCTGCCCCTCTCCTGTCCTCACATGGGGCATTAAAACTTCTTTCCCTCTCGCTGTAAAGCTACGGCCGCATCTTCGTGCTCATTGGTTTCCTTTAAATTGTTATTTATCTATGCATACTAAACTGGCAGCTTCATACTAAAGTAAAACAATAGGAGGAATTGTTCCTTGCTTTCCTACGGCCGCAGCTTCGTGCTCATTGGTTCCCTTTAAATGGTTTGTCTATGCATACTAAACTGGCAGCTCCATACTAAAGTAAAACAAGCTGTTCCTTGCTTTCCTTGACTTCAGTCTCCCGACCACTCACATTTGGTACCTCAGACTACTAATGAAACGTGCCTCTCAGAGATATGGTTCTCTTTATATCCAATAGCTCAGTCTTACCATTCTTCAATAACCCAGCCTTTTTAACTGGCCTTTGGTTTATGGGATGGGGAGGAGTGGATGACCCTCACACCTCACCGTATCATCTCAGGAGCTCCCAACCTCAAATTTCCTGACATGCAGTCTAATTTTCCAACATCAGTTGTTTATGGTTGGAATACACAAACTTACCTGTCACTAGAAAAAAACATTTCTTTTTTTACTGGTCGGGGTCTAAGTTTTCAGGCTGTGATCAATCAGAAGAGTGAGTGGGAAGATGGGTGGCTGTCCGTTCTATGTCTGTGTGAGATCTCAACATGCAATATCTAGATGAACCCTTCAGCTTGATACACCAATAATTACAAAGTCTTACTTGATTAAAGTGAATCAAGTAAAACAAAATTCATCACCAATTATGCAATTTCCACCTACATTAATGGCCAAAAGTTTTGAGAATGATACAAATATTAATTTTTACAAAGTCTACTGCTTCAGTTTTTAAAATGGCAATTTGCATATACTCCAGAATGTTATAAAAAATGACCAGCTTAACAGCAATTACAGCCTAGAAAATTAACTTTATTCCCCAAAACACACTGAACATCATTGTAGCCCTCGCTTAAAAGGACCAGCTAACATCGTTTCACTGATTGCTCCATTAACACAGGTGTTGTTGAGGACAGGGCTGGAGATCAATCTGTCATGATTAAGTAAGAATGACACTACTGGACACTTTAAAAGGAGGCTGGTGCATGGTATCATTGTTTCTCTTCTGTTAAACATGGTTATCTCTAAAGAAACACGTGCAGTCATTATTGCACTGCACAAAAAAGGCCTAGCAATCGCCAGGACCGTCTCTTAAAAGTGTTTCAGCTGCGGGATCGGGCTACCAGCAGTGCAGAGCTTGCTCAGGAATGGCAGCAGGCAGGTGTGAGTGCATCTGCACGCACTGTGAGGCGGAGACTCTTGGAGCAAGGCCTGGTCTCAAGGAGGGCAGCAAAGAAGCCACTTCTTTCCAGAAAAAATATCAGGGACAGACTGATATTCTGCAAAAGGTACAGGGAGTGGACTGCTGAGGACTGGGGTAAAGTCGTTTTCTCTAATGAATCCCCTTTCCGATTGTTTGGGACATCTGGAAAACAGCATTTTTAGGAGAAGACGAGGTGAGCGCTACCACCAGTCTTGTCTCATGCCAACTGCAAAGCATCCTGAAACCATTCGTGTGGGGTTACTTCTCAGCCAAGGGAATCGGCTCTCTCACAGTCTTGCCTAAAAAAACAGCCATGAATAAAGAATGGTACCAGAATTTCCTCCAAGAGCAACTTCTCCCAACCGTCCAAGAGCAGTTTGGCGATCAACAATGCCTTTTCCAGCATGATGGAGCACCTTGCCATAAAGCAAAGGTAATAACTAAATGGCTCAGGGAAAAAAACATAGAGATTTTGGGCCCATGGCCTGGAAACTCCCCAGATCTTAATCCCATTGAGAACTTGTATTCAATCATCAAGAGACGAGTGGACAAACAAAAAACAACAAATTCTGACAAAATGCAAGCATTGATTGTGCAAGAATGGACTGCTATTAGTCAGGATTTGGTCCAGAAGTTGATTGAGAGCATGCCAGGGAGAATTGCAGAGGTCCTGAAGAAGAAGGGTCAACACTGCAAATATTGACTTGCTGCATTAACTCATTCTAACAGTCAATATAAGCTTTTTTTTTACTCATAATATGATTGCAATTATATTTCTGTATGTGATAAAAACATTTAACAAACACACATAAAAACCAGAGGGCAGCAGATCATGTGAAAATATAATATTTGCGTCATTCTCAAAACTTTTGGCCATGACTGTACAACATCAAAGTAACACTTAGACTGGGAGGTCCCGTTCAGCCAGGACAAGTCTCAGATATGAGATGAGGCCTCTGTCATGGCTGTGAGATGTCCCTGCCTCTATACTTCAGTAAAACTTACATCCATGTATAATAGGAAACCGTGCGTTGCTTATTGTCTTATCTTAAGACAAAGGGGGCCTTAACATGCCCGCCATAAGATTGTATAACCTTGTTTGTCTTGAGACATATTATTAATTGGTTCAGGGGGAATGGGCGATTCTCCAGTGTGGCTTTAGAGGTGGCATTGGCTGCTCCATGGCCACTAGAGATGAGCGAACCGGGTTCGGGTTCGAGTCCATCCGAACCCGAACGTTTGGCATTTGATTAGTGGCGGCTGCTGAATTTGGATAAAGCTCTAAGGTTGTCTGGAAAACATGGATACAGCCAATGACTATATCCATGTTTTCCACATAGCCTTAGGGCTTTATCCAAGTTCAGCAGCCCCCGCTAAACAAATGCTGATTGTTCGGGTTCGGATCGACTCGAACCCGGACCCAGCTCGCTCATCTCTAGTGGCCACCTCTAATTGCTGCCTGGAAATCAGTTAGGACTTCCTTTAAGTTGTTGTTTCAGGGCAGTAAATTCATGGGGCTGTGGGACCATGTTGAATTCCCGGAGGGTAGGGCAAATAAGTTATTATTAGATTGGAAATCGAGGAGTCTACTTGCAGTACAGGACATTCTTCATGAAACTGAACTTAGGTTGCTTACGCTTCCTGAGCTACAACTTAAAAAGGGGATGGGCCCGGGACATTTCCTCCCATGCTGTCAGGTGACATCCTTTCTACTCTCGCAGCTTAGGAACTGGTCGAAGGAGATTAGTGTCAGGCTGTTGTATAGTTATGTGGTCAGTGAAGAAGCCTCTCTCTCTTTTCTCTATCACGACCTAAAGAGGGATGCCCTGGTCCCAACTTCCCCATCTATGTTTGAGTATTGGGAGAGGAAGTTAGGGGTGACTGACCTTGCTGACATGATCCTTAAGAGGTGGTGGAGGTTTGTAAGGCTGTGGTTAAGTGATGGGAAAGGCACTTTTAAATTATCCATCATGCCACATATTGGTTCTTATTACCTAGGTCACCTACTAATCCAGACTGAAATGTCAGGCCCCGGGTACTGATCTACAGCATGGGTTGTTGAATGTTGATCAAATTGATTTTGCACATCTCTCTCGAGGATAAACCTATGTCTTACGGGGCCTTTACACAGAGAGATTTATCTCAATCTCAATCTTTCCTTTATGACCTGTTTATAGTCTGTTCCTGTCTTTGGCTTTATAAATCGGTCAGGTAAATCTGTCTGTGTAAATACACCATTATGCATAATATAATCCTGGTTGCAAAATGATGCCTTTTGGACAAGTGGTTGCAACCCTCCCTTCCAGCAGTCTCAGAGGTTTGGGGGCAAATAAAATATAACCTTAGAATGGATCAATTAGACACAGAACAACAAAAAGAGAAAAAAGTGCGGTCCTTTATTAAGAAATGGAAATCTTGCGCATTTCCTAAACCGGCAGAAATTGTGCAAGTTATGAAGCAATTTTGTTTTACAGTGGTATTTGAAGGCAGACCTGACTGGCAAATGGAAACTTCCCTCTGAGTAAAGGTGATGCCACATGCCCTTTAGCTGGGACATGTAGACTGTTACGATTATTCTGATTATACTTGGATTAGAGTGGTGCTGGGGGGGCCTTCTCGCGAGCATTGGGGCAGTTGGGTGGGCGGAAGGGGTTTTGAGTTATATGTTTCTTCGAAATCATTCTGTATGAGGGTACGTGCTCGCTTCGGAAAATAGACGCAAAATCCGTTGCGAAATCTGCTGCTCACGCCCACTTGTGGACCAAGGCAGGCGTGTGCGTCTCCGTCCGTGTCATAGATTCCATTCTATGCACAGACGGATTCCGTAGTCTGTCCACAGAATGAACACGCTGCAGCCCGAGAGCAGGCGCCAGCGGCGGATTCCGCAACAGATTTTCCATCTATTTTTCGAAGTTTGCACATACCCTTAGAGCAGTCTGAGGGTTCGGTCCTGTGTGCTGTATTCCTGTTTGTTTGGAATATCTCAAGTCTTCAAATGCTTTTTTTTTGTAGAGGGCTTCTGAGTGATACAACTGGTATGATGTTAAAAGAAATTTTGAAAATCTAATAAAAATATATTTAAAAAAGAAACTTACATCCATGTAACATCCTTACCTGAGAGATACAAAGTTACAATCAAGCAGTGTTGACATGCTCAATGTTCAAGGTTGTCAAGGTCAGACCACTCGTGAGGTACTGGCCAGGTGCCCTGAATTACCTCAGTTTACTCCATAAACATTAACTGGATGGAATGTCTTATCTACTTGGTGGCATCTTGCGTTACCTTCATATAATTTACACACAACATGAGGGCATATTAAGATATATATAATAAATTTACTGCAACATTACACTCAAGATGTAGAACTATGTACCAGAATGTGTAAGGTCAATGTGCATGCGCTGACACCTAGTGGTAACTTTTTTTAGTACATCATATGTTTTCAATTAGAAAGTTTGTCAAACAGAAATATGTTTATCATTTTTACAGGCTAATATTATTTCTATTTTTTTTTGTGTGTGCAGGAATCTTCCTTTAGCCATCATATTTGGGATCCCTTTGGTCATGGCCTGTTATCTGCTAATCAATATTGCCTATTACACTGTAATGACCCCCACTGAGCTTCTTCAGTCTCCAGCTGTTGCTGTGGTAAGTGGTCCAGGCTAGGACTTTGCTTCCCCTTTGGTTCATCCAATATGCAATGTGGAAATCCTATAAATTCAGTGGTGTAGATTTACTGTTACAAAAAAAAACCTGGGGTCCATACTTTGTACCACATTTATTATGTTCTTTAGACACTTTTTTTTACTTCGCTCAGCAAGTGTGTTTTAGTTGAAAGGAGACATGGCTTAGCAGTAATATAGAATGGCTCAAATAAGACATTGTTTGCCAAAACTGCAGCATAAAATAGGCCAACTAATAGGTGTCTAACCACGTCTGATTTATCAAACACCATGAAGGCACAGTACTAACTTATGGTGCATTTACACAGAGAGATTTATCTGACAGATTTTTGAAGCCAAAGCCAGTAACAGACTATAAACAGGTCATAAAGGAAAGATTGACATTTCTCTTCTTTTCAAATCCATTCCTGGCTTTGGCTTAAAAAATCTGTCAGGTAAATTTCTCTGTGTAAATGCACCATAATGTCTAAAAGACATTACATGCCCTGACACCTTGCTGTAAACTGGATCAGATCTCTTAGATCAGTGCTCATGTACAGAGCCTATTACATGGCTCGATTGGCAGCCATTGATTTTTGTATGGATCAAAAAATCCTGACCAGGCAATGAACAAGCACTTGCTCTCTGTTACATAATATCAGACTGTTCCCAGATAATCATATTCTATTATTATTAATTCCCAGATAATCATATTTTTTTATTATTAACTATTTTATTCTCTGGTACAAAGAGTCAACACCCCTCTAAGCTCCTAAACAGCTGCAAGCTTCCCCCCATGAGTCCTGGCTAAATATAAGGTTCTGGCCACCACAAATTGTAGCTCATCAGTGTCCGGGAGAATGGCTACATAGCCAAGGATACAGGCACAAGGAGAAGCAAAAGCATCAGTCCAGTCAGTGCCAAGGTGGTCCTAAAAACTGATGTAGTGTACAGTTGTATAGTATAGGACCTGAGGGAAGCACTGCATGACAGTGAGATTCAAGGAACATTAAAGAGTGAATTCTAGTCACACAGGTTAGGCCTGTACTAGGCATTACCATTCAGAACTGGAGACCCCAGGTTGTAGTCACACATAGGCAGTATCAATCACATACTGTAACTATTTCATAGACTGGATTGTGAGCTGCTAAGAACAGGAGATAAACAGTCATAATTACAAATCACAGCAGAATGCTTAGGTTGGGATATATATTGTAAGCTTTACGTAATCTGTCTTGCAGACCTTTGGAAATCGTGTTTTGTATCCAGCAGCCTGGATGGTTCCCTTGTTTGTGGCATTTTCAACCCTGGGGTCTGCAAATGGAACCTGCTTCACCGCTGGCAGGTAGGTGATAACTGCTGCCTACACCAGGCACAAGAGACCATTGCTCATTCATTCTATATTCTATCCCGGTTGCATATCATAGTCTGAATATTGCCAAGTTAAATCTGTGGGAAAATTGGGCAATAGTTATGACCATAGTTCCCAAAGATTAAACCTGCCTAGTTATTTAGTGACGCAGGATTGAGAATTTATCAATGCATAACTAGGTGGACTCACTGTTCAGGGTTCTGGAAAAGCTGGATAACAGCCATTAGAAAGTGTTACAGTACAAAAAATAAAAATATTGCTGTCACATAACAGTGCCCACAGACCAACACAAACACAAAACTTAGTTGTTTTAGGACCCACCAGCTACTGTCATACACGTGACCTACTGACCGCTGCCAGACACACAAACACAAGACTTTGCTGGCACCATCCTGCCTGTTACATTATAGGGGAGACAGAGGCCCCTAAAAATGTACCCCTCACAAGCAAACACACCCACATGGTAGAGTAAGCCACACATACGGCCGCACACACTTCTTCACAGAGCTAACTAGGTTCGGGTACAAGACAAACCATCAAACTTTTAGGTTCAGTGCATACAAATTTACAGTACTTGGGTTACGAAAGATGGCTAACCAAAGACATACAGAAAAGCTAACAATTATAATAACTAAATGGAAAAATAAGAAAGTTCGGATACCTAGCATAGAGCTACATTGTATAGGTCCTTCCCAGGGGACTGGGCATAGAAAATGGTGCACAAACCAATTTGATTGGATCTCCAACTTTGTGGCACTGAAAATTCTTACAGAAGTCTATCTAATTCTTTCTAAGGGGCTGGCCTGATGGGCTTCACCTCACATCTCTGACTCTTTATTACCCATGCTGCCTCCCCTTCAGCCATCAAGAGAACATGCCTGAACATATCAAAATAATACATACCGGGTGCCCTGGTAAAGATATGGGCCCCAGCCCTTCTTCATAACTGATGATTCATATGTCACCGATTCCTTTTATATCAGGCACAATATGCCCTGGACCTTCGGAACATGAGATCCCTTTTATGTGATGACGAGGACAGGTTGACAGACCATGTTTGGACCTGTGATGTCCCCATCATACCCGAAGCTATGAATCTGGTTTTGTAGCTAACCGTTTTATTTGGAGCAAGTTATGGAAGATTCCATATTCTTGTCCATTTTCTGACAGAGATTCCCTGTGCTGGTCATGGAGTCAGCAGGTCTGTCTAAAGGTGTCTGGAAGGTGCGACAGCCTCCTTGGCAGTTCCATGCTAGCTGACCCTTGGAGAGTGCAGTTTGGTTTTCTCCAGAAGGTGATCAGAGACAACCGACTCTATGCTAACCAACATTGAACACTATCAATCCATGAATCAGCCCCTATGTGAAGCCAAAAGTTTTACAGAGGTCTACACCAAAAATAGTACACTAATATATGAAATACTGTATATGGTGTAAATATACATAAAAAAGCACACCATATATATATCACTTAAAACCTTATATGAATACAAACAAGACTGTCCATATTCTTCACAATTGCAATTTAAATTCTTTTTTCTGCTGTATGCTTAATTGACAACATTTTACAGACCTGTAATATACACAAAAACACAGTGTGAATTGGCCGTAGGCGCTTTATATTTTCTTTTTATCTTTTTTATATTTTTATATTTTATATTTAACTTTTTGCCTTCCTCTTAAGGTTAAGATGTACTCATGAGTTTCCCTGAAAATAAGCAGTGTCTTATATTAATTTTTCTCCCACAGATGCGCTAGGTCTTATTTTCAGGGGATGACATTTTCTATGAAGTATTTAAATGTCACATGCACAGCAGGGCCAGAGCGTATAGTATGGTGGCTTCCCTCCACCAGAGGGCGCTTACTACAGCACACTTGTACAGCACAGCAGGGACAGCGTACAGTATGGCTGCAGGCAACAGATTAATGGTAGATGACCCCATCTTGCTGTAGGGGACAAGGGGGATGGTGGCAGGCGATACCTTCCCTACACATTTACAAGTAATGGCTGTGGAAGGGAGCATTGGGGTTGGGGGCAGGTGACGGTCTTCAATCCTGCATGCAGCAGCTCTGAAACAGACGGTGAAGGTAGGGGACACCGGGGGCAGGCTAAAAATCACAGCTGCATTCCATGGTGTTCTGTTCAGTGGGCATGCTTCCAAACAAAAACTTTGCTAGGCCTTACTTTTGGGGGACGCCTCATATTTACCAATTCAGAAAAACCTCTACTAGGTCTTATTATCAGGGAAACAGGGTAGGTATAAAATGTGTAATGAAAATTAATAAGTATAAATTGTTGACTTTCCTCAGGCTTTCGTACGTAGCTGGCCGTGAAGGACATATGCTGAAATTCCTGTCATACATCAGTGTCAAGAGACTGACCCCGATGCCGGCCATTGTGACTTATGTAGGTTATGAGATAATGTGAGATAATGTTTATGCGCCACAGTTTGAACATTCAGTGTATAAAACCACCATATTTTACTTATTTTAGTATCAGATCCCATCAGGGAACTGCAGGAAAACCTAGAAAAACAGAAGCAAAACATTTTAGTGATGTTTTCTTCATTCAGTTGCTGGTTCTGAATCTGCAATAATGCCAAACATACTTAACACACTTAGCTGTATTACAGTACTGGCTATCAGGTTGCACAAAGCCAGTCGGGTTTGTAGTAATCACTGATAGAGATGAGCAAATATAAAGTACCCGTATTTTCCAGCATATAAGACGACCCCCAACTTTTCCAGTTATAATATAGAGTTTGGGATATACTCACTGTGTAAGACTATCCCTCTTCCAACACCAAATAAAATCTAATAACAAACATCAGACAGCAGCAAGATCTGAGAGGCAAAGGAGGTACAGTAATACAAGGGCGGCCAGATGGATGGAAGAGGTGTGTTTTTCTGGGCACAGCGCCACTCTACTGTATCTTTTTTTTTATATATATATATATATATATATATATCCCGGACGCCTATAGCTTGCTCTGCCCTTCATACAGTCACTGCATAAGGCGGAGATGAGGCCGTTTTTGATTCCCCCCACCACCTCCACTATATTCTCCAGTCCAAAGTTTTTCAGCACCTAACCTATAAGACGACCCGTGACTTTTGAGAAGATTTTCCTGGGTTAAAAAGTAGTCTTATACGCAGGGAAATACTGTAATAAGGAAGTGAATTGCTGGGATAGCTTGGCAGTAAGCTTATCAGCTGGCTGCCTTTTTATTCAGTGCCTCTCCGGATTCCGAGAAAAGCTGGATCCAGTCCTGGGAAACAGGGAGAAGTTTCCCAGGACTGGATCCAACTCTTTCAGGCACCCGGGAGGGAGTAGCACAGAGCAGCACTGAATGCACTAAATGCACTAAAAGGCAGCTGATAAGCCGGAAAATAAAGCGATTCGCTTTTTTTTATTACTGTATATTTGTTCATCTCTAATCACTGGTGCTAAAATTAACATTCTGAGCGAAACTAAGACAGTCTGCTATATGTAGTACAGGGCTCGAAGTTATGGACATAGGGATTCATTCTTTGGTGACTTTGCTCAGCCTCCTCAGCTCCTGCACTAGGCATAACATATTGGAGAAGAGTTACTTTCAGGTAGATTCAATAGGTTTAAAGAGATCTGCTGGATTAATCTTGGCACTGCCGTGTCCTGCTCTCACTTTCTGGTTTGGCAGGTCTGCATTTCTGTGTCTCCCACTAAGATCACAGATGGCGTCTGAGGCAATCTACAAGGCGTGGAGTCTCTGTGATCTGAGGGGGAGACATAGAAGGGGTTAAAGTATACTTACATTAGCACCTCAGGATAGGCAGTGCTGCAAAAGTAAGCAATAACAGGCAGTGTATATGTGCATGTACAGGTGTATATTGAGGATTTTGAAAAATTTTCTCATTCTATTAATAGGTTTAGTGGTAGAAACAAAAGAAATAATTTTTGAGTATAATAATGCATCTTTCTTACTTCCTACTCTAGTATTTTCACACTAGCAATGGCCTCTCCTGGGCTGAATAAGCCTACAACTGGGCAGATAGAAACCAAATGACCTCTTTTATAGCAGCCTTGGGACATGGGTGGAGTGCAGGCCAACAGGAGGCAGCCACACCCCCCACATTCAACAGAAAAAAGGGAAATTTTGGCAGCACATCTATGACTCTGTTCACACTGCAGGTTGCACGCTGCTTGTGGCTTAAGTACAGACAAAAAACAAAAGGTGCAACAGCGTGAACAGAGTCATAGATGTACTGCCAAAATTTCTCTTTTTTCTGTTGAATGTGGGGGGTGTGGCTGCCTCCTGTTGGCCTGCACTCCACCCATGTCCCAAGGCTGCTATAAAAGAGGTCATTTGGTTCCTATCTGCCCAGTTGTAGGCTTATTAAAGCCCAGGAGAGGCCATTGCTAGTGTGAAAATGCTAGAGTAGGGTCCCTGTCTTGAGGACGCCTTAACGTGGCGACATGGTACACTCTGTTTGATCAAATAGTTTGCTAAGATCCTCACTTTTCTAAAAAAAAAATGTTATATTTAAATTTTTAATATCTACAGAGTAGGTGTTTGCCGTGTGTACGCTGGGAGGAGTATGTACGGTAGGCCTTACACCTGTGGGTTGCTGTTGCACCTTTTGTTTTTTTGTCTATTCTGTAATTGTGGTCTTTCCATCGTTAGTTGACAGTACAGACTAATTTCTTGTTGTCTTTACTTCGGTATAATCCTGACCTTCATCATCTTCTTTTCCCAGGGTATTATTGGAATGATTTACATTATACCGGCTGATATAAACACTCTCATTAACTACTTCAGCTTTGCTGTCTGGTTATTTTACGGCGCAACCATTGCTGGCCTTGTAGTCATGAGATTCACAAAAAAAGACATGAAGCGGCCAATTAAGGTAAAGTTTAATTAGAGAAAAAGTATAAAAGTGGTCTTATCTAAAATATAAAAAAAATAACCAAATAATTTACCATTTTGTGTATATTGCTCCTATGCAGGTGCATGTGAGGATAATTCTCACCACTACTACTACTCTCATTGTGTCTAGCTGATTCACCCATGGTGCACCTATTGTTTTATTTGTTTAGCCTTATACTCTATGCAGGCGCATGTGTAACGTTGGAAGAAGCAAGAAGCAGGTGACTGATGGGAAAGGAGCATTACTGCAGGATAATACATATAGAAGGTTTGCACAGGAGTTATATGCACAAAATGGTAGTTATGAAAAAAAAAAAAAGATTAAAGCAGGTGCCAGGTAGGAGATGGATGAACATAACAGCATGCGCCTACCTTCCCGACTCCTGTGCTGTGGTCCACTGTCATCTGCTCTGGTTCCCGGTCCCCAGCCGCTTTTAAGTCTGAGTTGGGACAGTTAGTGTCAGGACCACTCAGCCAGTCAGCGGCCATAGCGGGGTCCTACCTCGGTTGTTGGCTGTTTGTCACATCCAAGGTCCCCACTCAGACCTAGAAGCGGCCAGGGACCAGGAACCGGAGCGGATGACAGCAAGCCCCAGCACAGGAGCCAGGGAGGTAAGCCTCACCGGACTTCTTTATTAGTGATTGCCTCAGTTTACAATTAACAATGACCAAAGCAATAGAAGAAAAAGTTTAAGTAAAGTTTAACCACTTCTTGATATCTGCTGTATGCATATGGCATTGGTGGAAAGGGTTTCCTGCAAACAGCTGTACTAGTACAACACTGTGGAGGCAGATGTTACTAGATTATACTATCACCAAGCTGTAGTCTCATGCTTTAGCACCACCCACCACATCCTCGAGAATAGATTCTGTACTATGTAATGTGCGTGCTCTCCCCCTGATAAAGAAGCTTAGGAAACTAGAGCCCTGGCAGACCACTCGTCAATGATGTTTAAAATTTGTTGTGTCCCTGAGAAATTGATTGGGAGACCCCCCTTTAGATTTAACCCACACTGGTTAAATATCATAGATAGAAAAGAGCTAATTAAACTGAAAATTATATAGTTTTGGGAGTTTAATAAAGAGTCTGCACCATTACATATTGTTTGGGACTCCTTGAAGGCCTTTTTGTGGGGTATTCTTAGAAGGGAGATACTTTATAAAAAGAAAAAAATTCAAAGAGCTGGAGAGAAAATTAGAGTGTCAGGCAAAGTATTCAGCTCATCTTATTAATAAAGGAAAAGAAATTTGTAGAGGCAGATAGACCAGGTAAATTATTAGCTAGCCTACATAAAGCTCAGGCAGAGGATTATTATATCTCCTCTATTGTTAGTGGACAGAGGGTTTTTGTTTGTGATCAGGCTTAAACAAGGGGGAGAATCACTGAGTTCTATGGACAATTATATAAATCGGAAGTTGCCCCAGACTATGCTAATTTTTTTCTTAAACGTAAACTTCTGAGAGCCTCAGGGGATCAAAAAGCAGTAATTGAAGCATCAATAGGTTTGATGGATCTGATGGTGGCTCTTGGAAGTTTCTCAGGTTTGTCTGCTCCTGGATCCGATGATCTACTATTTGAAATATACCGCAAGTTCAGAGATGCCCTGATGCTGATCTTATTGGAAGTCTTTTTTATTTTCATTATTCTTTATTAGAAAAGTTACATATAAAAAGACAAATACAGATTATCAATAATCGTTTTATTTGGCAGAAAAAACTAGAAGACAATACAACGGACAAATAAATTTATCTTATTGGAAGTCTTTAATCCTGTGAAAGGGGCATCTTGCCGGACTCAATGACGGAGGCAAACATTGTTCTAGTTTTAAAAAAATGGAGAGATCCTCAAAAGATCGAATCTTATAGGCCAATATACTTGCGTAACTGTGATTGCAAGATATAGGCACAGCCCGGAACAGACAGACTTTGTTCCCAGAAGGTATATTTTTTGATATCTTAAGAACCTTTTGCGATATCCAGGTTGACCGCCGTGGGCCCCCTCCATCCTGTCACTAGACGCCATAAAGGCGTTTGATAGGGTGGATAGTTTTTTTTTATGGAGAACAATGTAGGAATTTGGTCTGGGGTCGAAATACATCTCCTGGGTAAAGCTTTTGTATGCAAAAGGAGGGCGGTCTGTCCTTGCCAGACCTTCGGCTCTACTTTCTTTCTGGCAGGGCCCAGAGTTTGTTGAGGTGGAAGTCCTCCCCTAAACTTACTTTCTATATGAGCAAAAACAGCAATAAGTATAAGAATATTTTTTTATTTTTTTTAATTGAAGGGCTCTTAGATATGTCACAGTTATGGGCTGATGGGGTACTAGTTTAGTTTGAGGCACTCCAAATTAAACTTGGTTTGGCAATAATGCAAACATTTTTGTATAGTCAGTTATGTTACACGTTTCATTCGACATAAGAGAAAGATGTGTTGAGAATGTAGACAAACAAGGTTTTAGATTTCTTAATTGATAACACTAAAGTGGAAGGGTGAAAACTAATCTCAAAGATATGAAAGTTACTATTGAGGGAGAAAAAAAAATTCTCTCCTGAGAGAGAATTCCCCTGGATTAACACAGTAGGGTTTCCCTAGGTTGAACCTGATGGACTCTTGTCTTCTTTCAACCTTTACTATGTTACTAAAGTGTTGGGAAGATTCAGCCTCCCATATGGGATACTATTGTAAAGAATCTGAAGTCGGGTTCACCTAGCCCCTCACACAGGCTCATGCTGTTTAAGGTATTTTATTGGTATATTTGTCTCCTAAAATGTTAACTAGGTTTAGGAGCGGAGACAATCTAAGCTGTAAGAAATTTCAAGAACGCAATGCAGATCTGGCCCACTTAATACGGTCATACCCAAAGATTAACAAACAAGACAAGGTTTGGCAATAATTGCTCCAGCAGATTAGGATTAAGTCGGCCCCTGCTATTCAGAGCGTAGAGATGGTGTTAGGGGGGATGGTTGAGGATGGAGCCACTAATACATTTTAAATAGATTAATGAACTGTGAGAAAATGTTGATAGTAAGGAAATGGATAGGCAACCATCCTCCCTCCTTTCAGGAATGAAAAGCACTAGTCTCTAAGGTTAAGAATTTTGAGGAAATGCTAGCAAAGAAATCTAAGAAAATGTGGGAATGGTATTATAAGGTTTAGAAATACTGGAGAGAATAGGGATCTCAATTTCTTTTTTGTCCCACAGTGCCAGGGTAGTAGGTAAAGGGGGTCGGGGGTCAGTTGGACGTTCTGTATTATTTGCTATTTTATGCTGCAGTAAAGTGTCAAAGAGGTGTGGCTCTGGTAGTTTACAGTTCTGCATGGGCCACTTCTGTTTCTTAATTCTGTGATATTATAATGCCTCATCAACTTATTGTATAATCTGTATCCTAGGAGGAGAGAAGGGTATGGGGGTGATAAGGTTTGAGAATGTTGGGGTCTTTTCTGTTTTTGAAAAAAAGAAAAAAAAAGTGCAGCAGTTTCGGACTAAATAAACCATGTTTGTTTTTTAACATTAACTGGAGTGCTGTGGTAATCTTATCATTTATATGATAAAGTACTGACAGCTATGATAAGTAATGACAGCTATGTAAAGCGCTGCAGAATACATTTTTTTCTGCAGTGCTGTAGTCTGAAGGGGCCACAGCACGATTTCTTTTGATGTGAATAACAGAGGAAGCCTTTTTCTCAACTGAAATACACAGTGGGGGATTTATCATCCCCGTGCCAGTGCAGTGGCAGTATTGGGCAGGTTCAGTTTTGCATGAAAAACTTGTGTGCAAAGTGGGAGCTTGCACAAAGGAGCATGTTAACTGTCTGACTGCATGTCAACTGTAAACTTCTTTTTTAGCATGACTGTTCCCCAGTGCACAAAGCACTGAGGACCATAAAGACATGGTTGGGGGGAAGTAGGTGTTAAAGAACTTGACTGGCCTGCTCAGAGAGCTGACCTCAGCCCCACCGAACACCTTCTGAGATAAAACAGAACAATATTTGCAAGCCAGGGTCTCACATCTAACATCAGTACTTGGCCCTTATTAATGCCCTACTGGACAAATGTGCAGAAATTCACATGGACACCTCAGAATCTTGTAAAAAGTCTTCTGAGAATAGTGGATGTTGGATTTTCTTCTGATAAGCACACACAGTTAAATGCGGCACTGTATTTGACAGAGCAAGGGGGAGAGGGAGTGCTAACTACTGGAGTAGGTGATGCCAAAAATGGGAGATGCCATTGGTTGGGGAAGGGGTCACTAACAGGGAGATGGCTACTACATTGGGATACTACATACTTGGGGGGGGGGACTACTAAAGGGGAACGCCCATAGGGGAGACTAATTTGGAGGATACAATATACTTGACTGAGTGTGTGGGGGGGTGTTAACTACAATAGGCTTTTACTATATCAAGACAGAGGGGGGCCTATCTTCTATATGAAAGCGCATGGGGTCAGGAGTAGAGATGATCGAACCTCGGGATTTTGCTGGTTCAATCGAACTTGAACATTTTTCGAACCTGCAGCATTTGATTCCCAATGCCTTCCATTCCGTTGGAAAGGAGGAGACAGCCCGGGTACCGCCTGGAATTCCGGGATACAGCCTAGGTAATAGTCTCCTCCTTCCCCACGGACCGAGAAAGCATCGTGAATCAAGTTCGAGTTCTATAGAACCTAAGATGTTTTCCGATGTTCGATCATCTCTAATCATGTGTACAGAGCATTTATGAGCCTCCATGTACAACAGCTGCAGACCCTCAGTGCATTCTGGGAATTGTAGTACAATTGAACAAAATCTTCTGCTATTCACCAGCACTGTAGAAGAATTTATTAATGGATCTTCAGGGCTGATGATTGTGACCTACAGATTGTAGCCACCAGGATCCTCTACACCAGGGAAGTCAAAC
Organism: Dendropsophus ebraccatus; assembly: GCF_027789765.1. Taxonomy (NCBI): domain Eukaryota; kingdom Metazoa; phylum Chordata; class Amphibia; order Anura; family Hylidae; genus Dendropsophus; species Dendropsophus ebraccatus. The sequence continues at coordinate 85,006,669 of NC_091457.1, forward strand.
TAAGGTCCTCCAGCTGTTGAAAAAACTACAATTACCATCATGCCTGGGCCGTCAAAGCTTTAGCTCTTGCTGTCCAGGCATGATGGAATTGTAGTTTTGTAACAGCTGGAGGGCCTGAGTTTGACACATGTGCTCTAAAGTTTGACACATGTGTTTAAAGTATCCACTTTTATTGGTATGCATTAAAATTGGAAAATGACAAAAACAAACAAAAAGAAAAATCAGCTCACCCAAATGTCCTTAGTCAGTGTATATCAACCCTCGGTGGAGCACGGATGAAAATGGGCCGACTCCCATCCAGGAACAATAGACCAAAAGCATGCAAATGCAAGAGATGAATCCAGCTCCAACCAGTGCGATAAAAATCCAAAATTTATTCACATGTAGAAAAAATACATAGATTTAAAAAACATGGACGTCCATACATGAAAACACCGACGCGTTTCACAGTCTAAGCTCCTTAGTCATGGCCATGACTAAGGAGCTTAGACTCTGAAACGCGTCGGTGTTTTCATGTATGGACGTCCATGTTTTTTAAATCTATGTATTTTTTCTACATGTGAATAAATTTTGGATTTTTATCGCACTGGTTGGAGCTGGATTCATCTCTTGCATTTGCATGCTTTTGGTCTATGCATTAAAATTGCCTATATTGGCAAACAAAGGAGGTCATAAAAACCAATGTTCCAAAAGTATCGATGAAAAAAATCTCACCGTTTTACTCACAATCTAGGTGATATCATTTTTTCGTTGACATTATCATATCTTGTATCCACATACCTATACTTTTGGAACATTTTGCTTTCTATGACTTTGTGGCATTTGCCCATACAGGCAATTTTTATGCATATTAATAAAAGTGAATTCTTTAAACAGTTTTTCCCATCACTAAGGCTGCCAGTCAAGTGTGAGTGGCTGATAAGAGGGCAAAGGCAGCGTGACTACATGCAGCTGTGCCTCCGCCCTTATGCCTAGTTACTGGGACAGACAATTTAAGATAAAGGTCTTAATATTTCTGCCCCAACGGAGACTGCTGACACAGCATCGAGAGCTGTGCCCGGAGCTGTAAGGTACTGGGGCCAAGTTACAAGGGGCTGTACTGTCAGAAACCCTGAATGATTCATACAGTAGGTGTGGGGCATTCTGAAAGTTGTAATAAAACCCTGGTTCTTAACTGGTGGGCCATAGGTACCCTAGTACCAGGAAGCCAACTCAAAATCATTGCCTCTATGCATTTAGGAAGGGATGTCCTTAAAGCTTCTAAAGGCGTAATGTGCATAATACCGTTGTGTAAAATGCTGATTTTCTTATCCTGCCCTGAAATTTAGTTGGATTCTTCAAGCAGACTTTGCTTGTCTAAAGGTTATCTGCATTCAAGTAATGAGTTCACAGTTGCTCACATGTTTAATAAAATTCCCACTGCTGTCTGATAACCATTAGGGTGGTAGTTAAGCAAAAATGTTATCTTTCAAATCAAATGATGCCAGAGATTTGTAATTTACTTCTATTAAAATATCTCAAATCTTTCAGTACTTTTCAGCTGCTGTATGTCCCGCAGGAAGTGGTGTATTATTTCCAGTCTGGAGAGCAGGAGACATCTTCTATGGGGATTCCCTACTGCTCTGGACAGTTTCTGTCATGGACAGAGGTGGCAGCAGAGAGCAATATGTCAGACTCAAAATAATACACCACATCCATCAGCTAATAAGTACTAGAAGACTGGAGATTTTTATTAGAAGTAAATTACAAATCTCTGGCACTCTCTGCCACCAGTTGATTTGAAACATTTTTGTTGTTGTTGAACTACCCCTTTAATGAGCAGAATTCAGAATTTAGCTCTGGCTGTGACTAAAGTAAGGGCCTTATTACACCAACAGATTATCTGACAGATTTTTTTGAGCCAAAACCAGGAATGGACTATAAACAGAACAGGTGATAAAGAAAAGACTAAGGGCCCTATTACACGGGCCAATTATTGTGCGAAAAATCTTTATATCGTTCTAATTTAAACGATAATCGTTCTGTGTAATTGCAGGCAACGATCGAAAAATCGTTCGTATGTTGTTGATCATTGATTTAGATCTGAACCTAAAATTATCGTTAATCGTTCGCTGTAATTTCACATTCGTTCGCTCAAGTTCCACATTTTTTCACTAATCCTTCGGTGTAATAGCACATTGGCCATTGTTTTCCTGAGATCAGTAGGAATAAACGATCATAGTAATGATCGCAATAACGATCGTATCTAACAACCATCGTTCTGTGTAATATGATGAATGATTTCAGGTTAACGATAAACAATCTCCTTTGCGATCGTTAATCGTTGGTCGCTAATCGTTAAAAATCGCTTTGTGTAATAAGACCCTAAGGTTCCTCGTCTTTTTCAAATCCACTCCTGGTTTTGGCTTAAAAAAAAAATCTGTCAGATAATTTTTTGGTGTAATAGGGCCCTTAAACATAGTTGCTTCAGTGCATGACATGGAAAGTATTTGCTGGCACTCAACAGAGTACAGTATGTAGTTAGTACTTCTCATTGTGTATATATATATATATATATATATATATATATATATATATATATATATATATCTCCATACTCTCTGCTGAACAATTTCCTAATTATATTGTCACAGTATTCTGCACTAAATTATTTACATTTACTAAACTGCCCAGCACAAGAAACCAGAAAAAAATGTATGAAAGACAATAATCAAGCTAGTTATTGTTCTAATGTCTGTGTATGGCTGGTATTACTCTTAAAGGAAAACACACATCTAACCTGTTATGTCCCTATAGCACACGGGGCACTGAGGATAAAGGTAAGTGTCTTACCTTTATCCTTGGTGCCGTTATTGTGCAGTCTGTAGTTTAACCTCTATGCTAATGAGACAGTTTGGTGCACTGGGGGAAGCACTACCGCCCTACGTGAACCATTCTGCTAGTTCTGCTGACATTTATTAGAAGTGGCAGGACAGCCAGGGCAGATTGGTGCACTTAGGGACATATCAGCAGGTTAAATGCGTCTAATCTGCTTATAATTTCTCTTAAAAGAGGTACTCCAGCGGGGGTGGGGGTGGGGGGGTGGACGAGTCTATTTTGGGATCTGGCCGAAGAGGAGGTGGCTGAGAGAAAAGACGTCCACTCACCTCCGCTTTCTGGTGTCTGAAGCGGGCTCGAGACGTGACGTCTCAAGTCTGCTCAGCCAGTCAGTGCCAGAGGTGGGATCCGTTTCAAGTCCGCTCAGATTCCTACTCTGTCACTGACTGGCTGAGCGGACTTGAGACGTCACGTCTGGAGCCCGTGTCAGACACCAGGAAGCGGCCGGGGACCGGAGCGCCGCGATACGGGACCCGCCGCTGGATCCAGGGACGTGAGTGGACGTCTTTTCTCTCAGCCACCTCCTACCCGGCCAGATCTCAAAATAGCCGCCCCACTGGAGTACCCCTTTAATAGTCACATTGTAAGGGAAAGCACAGCAATTTGGATCAATTAAAAAAACAAAACAAAACTAACATATGAATTCCGATATTGCATCTCTAATCTACCTTCTCTTATTTCTTCAATTCAGATCCCAATTGTTATCCCCATTGTGATGGTCCTGGTCTCTGTATATCTGGTGCTGGCACCCATCATTGGTGAGCCTGAGTGGGCCTATCTCTACTGCGTGATCTTCATTTTGAGTGGCCTTATTGTATACTTCCCATTTGTGCACTATAAGGTAAAATGGGCCCGGAAAATAACAAGTAAGTGAAAGCAAATACAGCTGTGTCACCTTGTTAGTTCTACATTGAATAATGATTTAAAAGGGGATTTCCTGCGCTACCAAATTTTTTATATGTTGCTGCCATATAAGAAAAATAAACATTATATGCTTACTTCTCTGTACTCCCCTGGTATCCTGTTGCAGTGTCACTGGTGTTCCCCGCTAACTGCAGGTGCTGCTACTTCCAAGACAGACTTGCAAGTGATTGGCTGAACAGGCTGTTACTGCCGAGGCAAGCTTGTCTCTGAAGTAGCAATGGCTACAGTCAGTGGGGGGCACCGGCCACCCCTCAGGACACTGAGGAATGTGGACAGGTAAGGATATAATATTTATGTTTCCTTATATGGGAGCAACATGTTAAAATGTTGCTAGCGCCGGATAACCCCTTTAATATAGACATTTCCCTCTTTCTAAACTGGAACACAGTAATTAGCATGTATAGTAATATTTTACTGTGACTTGCAGAAGTATTCACCCATGCTTGGCATTTTCATGTTTTGCTACCTTACAACCTAGAATTAAAGAGAACCTATCACCTAAAACTCACTGTCCCTATTATCAAAGTATATCTCTCCCTAAGTCTATCTATGAAGATACAGACTGCCTTTGCAGTCTGTATCTTATACTTTACCCAATTCTCTTTTTCGGCGCTGGAAGGCTGGGTGCCACCATCTTGATGACGTCACTTGCGTTCCAGTGGTGAAACGTAAGTGACGTAATCAAGATGACGGCGCCCGGCCTTGCTGCAGCGATCAAGAGGATTAGGTAAAGTATAAGAGACAGACTGCAAAGGCAGTCTGTGTCTTCATAAATATACACAATGAAGATACACACTGCCTTTGCAGTCTGTATCTTATACTTTAGCTAATACTCTTGTTCGGTGCAGGAAGGCCGGGCGCTGCCAACTTGATTACATTAATTACGTTCCACCGTTGGAACGCAAGTGGCGTAATCAAGATTGCTGCGTCCGACCCTGCTGCTGCAATGCATGACGGGAGCTTCCTGTCTCGCGACGGCTCTTTTGAAAACATCCGGCGCGAGACAGGAAAGGAAAAAGTGGATAATTCAAAAACGCGGCCATTTCAAATAATTAAACATATTTACAAATATTAATAATATAATAATTTACATATAATTAGGGGGAAAAAATTTTTATGCATGATTGGTTCTCTTTAAATGGATTTTAATTGCTTTTGAGTGTTTGCATCATTTCATGTAAAGAACAGGCCTACGACTTTGAACATTTTGTTTTCTTTATATTGTGACAAATAGATAACAGAAAACGTCTGGGTGCTTAAAGGGAATCTGACAGCTCCTGGGCACTACCTGAGGAGTGTAGACAGTGTGCTGTAGCTGGCAGTCCCCCAGTGAGCATGGTGCCTTTTTGGTAATTTTCCGTGCAGCGGATTATGTACAATCTTATGTCTCCTACTGTCACAGAGCTGTTGTTCGTGCCACACTTGTCATGCATCCTCCTCCCTCTTCATGAATAATCAATGCTGCCCGGCCTCCTGCTCGCTCAGCTGTCAGATTGCAGATCAGTCCTAATGTGTTGGAGCTGTGGTCTAGGGGTAACTCACCTGTCTAGAGACCCGACAGCAGTTCATTCTCTGGTTCGAATCCCTGATGGAAATTAAATAGATGCCTTTTTTTTCTTTTCTCATTATTGTATCATTTTTAAGGCTATGTTCACACACAGTATTTTTGCTCAGTATTTTGGTCAGTATTTTGCAACATAAACCAGGAGTGGATTGAGAACACAGAAAGGCTATGTTCTCACACTGTTGAAATTGAGTGGATGGCTGTCATTTAATGGCAAATATCGGACGTTTTAAAAAAACAGTAATTATTTGCCATTAAATGACAGCCATCCACTCAATTTCAACAGTGTGTGAACATAGCCTTTCAGTGTTTTCAATCCACCTCTGGTTTTGGTTGCAAAATACTGACCAAAATACTGTGTGTGTGAACATAGCCTTAAAAAAATTATACAATAATGAGGAAAAAAAAGACATCTATTTAACTTCCATCAGGGGATACAAACCAGAGAATGAACTGCTGTCGGGTCTCTAGACAGGCGAGTTACCCCTAGACTACAGCTCCAACACATTACAGAGGAAAGATTCTTTCATATATAACCTTCCTACAGAGGACTGATCTGCAATCTAACAGAGGAAGCCAGGCAGCATTGATTATTCATGAAGAGGGAGGAGGATGCATGACAAGTGTGGCACGAACAACTGCTCTGTGACAGTAGGAGACATAAGATTGTACATAATCCGCTGCACGGAAAATTACCAAAAAGGCACCATGCTCACTGGGGGCTGCCAGCTACAGCACACTGTCAACACCGCAGATAGGGCCCAGGAGCTGACGGATTCCCTTTAAAGCGATTCTATACCCAAAATCTGTTCCCCCCCCCCCCCCCCCAAACCATTTGTACCTTCGGATAGCTGCTTTTAATCCAAGATCTGTCCTGGACCCCGTACGTCATGCGCCCGTAAGAGGTGTTCAAATCGCTATGAACCGCCGCGGTTCCGGGTGCCCCTTGTAGCCCGGGACCGCGGGTATTAGCGGGCACAGTCCGATCGCTGTGCCCGCTAATACAGTAATCAGATGCAGCTGTCAAACATGACAGCTGCATCCGATTACTGGATGCAGCATTTTCCTGGTGTCTAGTGGGTGAGTTCGCCGTTACTGAAGCCGGCCGGGGACCACTCCAAGATGGCGCAGTCCCCAGCTCGGCACTGAAAGCAAACGGCCGAAAGCAAACGAGTGCCGATCTCATTGATCTTTGCTGTATAACTATACAGCAAAGTTCTCAATGAGAGATCAAAGTGTATATACTAGAAGTGCCCCAGGGGGGCTTCTAGTATATGTGTAAAAAAAAAAAATATATATTGTTTTTAGTAAAAAGCCCCCTCCCCTAATAAGTTTGAATCACCCCCCTTTTCCCAGGTTTTAAATAAAAGTAAATAATTAAATAAACATGTTTGCTATCGCCGCATGCGTAATCGCCTGAACTATTAATTTATCACATTCATGATCTCGCAAGGTAAACGGCGTAAGCGCAAAAAAAATCCCAAAGTGCAAAATTGCGCATTTTTGGTCGCATCAAATCCAGAAAAAATGACACCTGACACAGCTCTATAGACCAAAGGATAAAAGCGTTATAAGCATGGGAATGGAGCGGTTTTAAGGAACGTATATTTGTTAACAATAGTTAGAATTTTTTACAAGCCATCAGATACAAAAATATACAAGTTATACATGTTATATATCGTTTTAATCGTAACGACTTGAGGAACATGCATAACAAGTCCGTTTTACCCCAGGGCAAATGGCATAAAAACACAATCCCCCCAAATAAAAGAAATGCTTTTTTTTTCAATTTCACCACACTTTGAATTTTTTTCTTTATGCAAAAATTCAGCCTGTCATTGCAAAGTACAATTAGTGACGCAAAAAATAAGGGCTCATGTGGGTTTCTAGGTGAAAAAATGCAACTGCTATGGCCTTTTAAACACAAGGAGGAAAAACCGAAATCGCAAAAACGAAAAGTGGCCCCGTCCTTAAAGGGTTAAGAGCAACCTGGGTCTCTTTAAGAGCGGAATGGGTCCCTTTAAGAGCGAAATTGGTCTCTTTAAGGCCGACCTGGGTCCCTTTAAGAGCAACCTGGGTCCCTTTAAGAGCGAAATATGTCCCTTTACATGCGACCTGGGACCCTTTAAGAGCGAACTGGGTCCCTTTAAGAGCAAAATATGTCCCTTTACATGTGCGTCCTGGGTCTCTTTTAAGAGCAAAATGGGTCCTTTTAAGAGCGAAATGGGTCCCTTTAACCCCTTAAGGACCGGGCCTGAAATGGCCTTAAGGACCGGAGCAAATTTTATGAATTTGACCAGTGTCACTTTATTCATTAATACCTTCGGGATGCTTTTACCTATCCGGCTGATTCTGAGATTGTTTTCTCGTGACATATTGTACTTCACATTTCTTGTAAATTGGAGTCGATACTTATAACGAATCTTTATGAAAAAACCCAAAATAGCGTGAAAAATTGAGAAAAAATGCATTTTTCCAACTTTAAAACTTTTCTGCTTATACAGAAAGTGGTTATACCACATAAATTATATATTAAATAGCATTAGCAACATGTCTACTTTATGTTGGCGGCATTTATTAAACTATATTTCATTTTTTTTACACAATAGGAAGCTTAAAACATTAGCAGCAAATTTCCAAATTTTCTGTAAAATTTCAAAATCAGATATTTTTAGGGAACTGTTCAGGTTTAAAGTGTATTTGAGGGGACTGTGTGTTAGAAAGCCCCACGAAGCACCCCATTTCAGAAACTGCACCCCCTAAACTCTGCAAAAGCACATCCAGAAAGTTTTTTAACCCTTTAGGGGAGTCACAGAAATAGAAGCTAAGTGTGTAAGAAATTTGAAAATTTTAATTTTCTGTGCAGAGATTTTATTGTAATCCAATATTTTTCATAATTATAAACCTATTACCAGAGAAATGCACCCCAATATTGATTGCCCCGTTTCTGCAGTTTATAGAAATACCCCATATGTGGCCCTATTGCGCTATTTGACGCAACCACAAGCCTCAGATATAAGGGAGCGCCTAGTGAATTTCAATGGCTCCGTTATTTTTGGTCATTTTTGACTGTACCACTTCAGGTTGGCAGAGGCTCTGGGGTGCCAAAACCTAAAAAACACCCCTAAAGGGACACCATTTAGAAAACTACACCCCTCAAGGAATGTAACAAGGGGTGCGGTGAGCATCTGGACCCCACAGGTGCTTCACAGATTTTCCAAACAATATGGCTTGAAAAAAGACTAAAGTATTTTTTACACTAAAATGTTGTTCTAGCCTTCAATTTTTCATTTTCACAAAGGGATAAAAGGAAAAAAAAAACACAAAACATGTAGCGCAGTTTCTCTTGAGTACGGAAATACCCCACATGTGGACATAAAGTGCCAAGCGGGCGCAGGACGAGCCTCCAAAGGGAAGGAGCGCCAATTGGCTTTTGGAAGCTGGATTTCACTGGAATGGATTTCAAGGGCCATGTCGCATTTACAGAGCCCTCGTGCTGCCAAGACACTGGAAACCCCCCACAAGTGACCCCATTCTGGAAACTACACCCCTCAAGGAATCTAACAAGGGGTGCAGTGAGCATATGGACCCCACTGGTGACGGGCACAAATGTGGAAAAATGTGACGTGAAAGTGAAAATTTTCATTTTTTCACTTTCATGGCACAAATGTGCCCGTCATCCAGGGGTCCATATCCTCACTGCACCCCTTGTTAGATTCCTTGAGGGGTGTAGTTTCCAGAATGGGGTCACTTGTGGGGGGTTTACAGTGTTTTGGCAGCACAAGGGCTCTGTAAATGCGACATGGCGTTCATCATCCATTCTAGCCAAATCCAACCTCTAAAATCCAAATGGCGCTCCTTCCCTTCAGAGGCTTGCCCTGCGCCCACATGGCGCTTTATGTCCACATGTGGGGTATTTACGGACTCGGGGGAAATTGCTCTACACATTTTGTGTTTTTTTTTCTCTTTTAACCCCTTGTGAAAATGATAAATTCAAGGCTAGACCAACATTATAGTGTAAAAAATTTAATATTTCATTTTCACGCCACATTGTTGCACATTTGTGCCCGTCACCAGTGGGGTCCATATGCTGACTACACCCCTTGTTACATTCCCTGAGGGGTGTAGTTTCCATAATAGGGTCACTTGTGGGGGTTTTAACTGTCTTGGCAACACAGGGGCCTTTTGAATGCAACATGGCCCCTCGAAATCCATTCCATCCAAATCCAGCCTTCAAAAACCAAATGGCGCACCTTCCCTTTGGAGGCTTACCCTGCACCCGCATGGCGCTTTATGTCCACATGTGGGGTATTTCCGTACTCAGGGGAAATTGCTCTACACATTGTGTTTTTTTTTATCTTTTAACCCCTTGTGAAAATGAAAAAATCAAGACAAGATCAATGATTTAGAGTAAAAATTAAAAAAAAAATACACTAAATGTTGGTCTAGCCTTGATTTTTTTCCATTTCCACAAGGGGTTAAAAAAGAAAATGAACACAAAACGTGTAGGGTAGTTTCCCCTGAGTACGAAAATACCCCACATGTGGACATAATTTGCCATATGGGCACAGGGCAAGTCACCAAAAGGACAGAGCGCCATTTAGAGGCTGGAATGGGGGATGGAGGCCATGTCGCAATTACAAAGCTCCTGTGCTGCCAGAACAGTAGAAACCCCCCACAAGTGACCCAATTCTGGAAACTACACCCCATAAGGAATCTAACAAGGGGTGCAGTGAGCATATAGACCCCACTAGTGATGGGCACATGTGTAGAACATGTGCCGTGAAAATAAAAAATACCATTTTTTTCATTTTCACGTCCCAAATGTGGCCGTCACCAGGGGGCCATATACCCGCTGCCCCACTTGTTAGATTCCTTATGGGGTGTAGTTTCCAGAATGGGGTCACTTGTGGGGGGTTTCTACTGTCCTGGCCGCACAGAGGCTTTGTAATTGCATCATGGCATCCTCTAATGGGAATGGTGGCCATACCTACTTAGCTGGGGAAAAGGGACAATTCTAATTTATTTGGGGGTATTAGGCCAATTATTAGTTTATAAGGTTGGAAATGACAGGTGTCCATCAAATTCAACCTGTGTTGATCCAGAGGAAGGCAAAAACCCCTCGTGAGGCAGACGACAGTAGCCTCATCACAGGGGAAAAATTCCTTCCCGACTCCATAATGGCGATCAGAATAATCCCTGGATCAACGTGACCCCTGAAATAAGAATAAGGGACAGAATTTAGATAATGTAGAACCCCAATGACGTGTGGTACGCCTTGGAGCGATCCAGTATGCAGAGGCCGGGGGGATCAGGACAGGTGTCACACTGGAAAATGTTGTCCTTCCTGATCCCCCTGTTACCCCACACTCTGCACTTCTTCTGGGGTCTCCCTTTCTCCAGTGTGGGGGACGTCACCTGGAAAATGTTGTCCTGGTGCGATACGGGGTCCTTCATATCCAGAAGCGCTGGGTCCGCTCCATGGCTGCTAAATATTAGGGCTCTATTACTACTTCTGATATTTTCGGATCGTGCCGCAAGCTACAGTAGCTCGGGCAGCGAGGGACCAAAGAGGGGGTGCTGGTATAAAAGTTATCCCCGTACAGGTGGTGACCTTTATCCAGCAGTGGGAAGATCAGTTCCCGGACGATGTCCCCACTAACTCCGAGGATGGGGGGGGGGAGTGGGCATCTGGGGGCTGGATTCGAGTGTCCCTTCCTTCATACACTCTAAGGGTACGTGCACACTGCGGAATCGCGACAGATAACCCTTCGTGCATTCCGCAGTTGGCACCCGCCAGCGGACTGATGCAGGCGCACGTCTCCGTCCGTGTCGTAGACTCCATTCTATGCACGGGCGGATTCCGCTCTGCGTCCAACGTGTTGATGGAATGACGGATGATGGAATCCGCCCGTGCATAGGATAGAGTCTATGACACGGGCGGAGACGCGCCCCTGCATCAGTCCGCCGGCGGGTGCCAGCTGCGGAATGCACGAAGGGTTATCCTTCGCCATTCCGCAGTGTGCACGTACCCTAAATCTGTAAGTGTACCCTGAGGTACTCTCACAGAGTTTGTAGAATTTCACACCATACCGAGATCTCTTATTGGGACGGTACTGGCAGAAAAGACGTGTCTGGGGGGCAGCGTACGCTACGCTACTCCCAGACACGTCACTGGATGATGAGAATGATGAGGATGAATGGAGGAACAAAGGACCCCCCATTCATCCTCACTGGCTGTTTCGGTGTCGGAGGCAATAATAACGTATGCGTCCGATACCGAAAACACCCTGGGGGCCATCTTTATATGGGGATTGGTATATAGGGTATGTAGTGGTGTAGTGTAAAACTTTATTCAATGTAGTGTGGTGTAATGTAGTGTTTTTTTACGTGTTTTTTACAGTAAGTATACAAAAAAAACCTACGCCAAAAATGGTGTTGCTGATAAATGCCGCACTTATGTTCGGCACTTATCAGCAGACCGTGGCAGTAGAATATAGAAAAAAAACACCCTACGCCAAAAAGGAGGAGTTGCTGATTAGCAGCGCACTTTTGTGCGATGCTGATCAACACTCAGCGGCGATAGGGTGCGGAAAATAGAAAAAAAAAAAATTGGGAAAAATTTTTTTTTTTTTACTACATTCTGAACATCCCTGTAGTGGCTGATACGTGTATTACACTTATCAGCCGCTAGGGGGCAGCAGAGCGCAAGATCCGAAATTAGACGACGCTGGAGCCGAAAAAATACGAAAAAAGACGACGCTGGAGCCGGAAAAAGCCGATCGGGACTCACGGAAGAAGCCGAAGTCCCGACAAGATGAAGAGGACGCCGGGAACCCGGAAGACGCCGATCAGGACCCCGGGACAGGTGAGTAATGTACAAATACCTGCTCTGGACCCCTCAGCTACCTAGCTGAGGGGTCCGGAGCAGGTATTTATTACTTGTGGGGACTTTGATCGCCGTGAACGGCCGGCCGGCCGTTCACGGCGATCGGGACGGTGGTAACGTGACCACCATTACTTTTTACAGTACTGGCGGTCGGTGCCGTCCTCGGACAGCACCGATGGCCCAGAAAGGTTCCGATCGCCGCTATGGGCTTATCAGCCAATAGCGGCGATCGTCGGCATGGGGGGGGTTAACAACCCTCCATGCCGACAGGGAGAGATGGCCTGCTATGTATTATAGCAGGCTATCTCCCCCGATCGGGACCCGGCCGGCCGCGGCGCCCGTTTAAAGGGCGGACGTACCGGTACGTCATGGGTCTTCAAGTGACAGTGATCCATGACGTGCCGGTACGTCATGGGTCCTTAAGAGGTTAAGAGTGAAATTGGTCCCTTTAAGAGCAAAATATGTCCCTTTAAGAGCGAAATGAGTCTCTTTAAGAGCGACCTGGGTCCCTTTAAAGTGACACTGTCACCCCCTTTGTGCATTCTGACATCTCTACACAGGTGTAAAGGGTAAATTTAGCGGTTTTCATACCTTATTTTATATCATACGTCATGGTGCTTGTTCAAGTAAAAAGTCAACTTTTATCAACTGCAGATTGCGTTAAGTGGGCGGAACCTTGCAGCATTAGCACCACTTAGCCCCGCCCACAACGCCACAGTTGGCCCGCCCCCTCGCTGGCCATCGGAACAGGCTGGCCGAAAGGTCTAGACCCCACCCCCTTTACGACTGCCAACCAATGGCCGTCAAGGGGGCGGGGCCAATGGTGCTGTTGTGGGCAGGGCTAATTGCCGCGAGGTCACGCCCACTTAATACACGCTGCCGTTGATAAAAGATGACTTTTTACTTGAACAAGCACCATGACGTATGATATGAAATAAGGTATTAAAAACGCAAAATTTACCCTTTACACCTGTGTAGAGATGTCAGAATGCAAAAAGGGGGTGACAGTGTCACTTTAAGAGCGACCTGGGTCCCATTAAGAGCAAAGGGACCCAGGTCTTTTTTAAAGCAACTCAGGTCGCTCCTAAAGGGACCCATGTCGCTCTTAAAGGGACGGGAGCCAAGTTGCTCTTAAAGGGATGGGACCCAAGTCGCTCTTAAAGGGACGGCACCCAGGATTAAAGTTTTTCTTAAAAGGAAGTCACTGGTAAAGGGGCGCTCTGGAAGTCACTGGTAAAGGGGCGCTCTTTTCAAGCACTATGTATTTTCCTGGAAATGCAAATCTAGTTTTATTTATTATTGCGGACCGATTATCATGCATTAACCCCTTCGTGTCAGTAACATGTATATATACGTTCCTACTGCACATACCCCGTGCAGTAGGAATGTCCAGTACAGACCAAAGGTTTGGAGACACCTTCTCATTAAAAGAGTTTTCTGTATTTTCATGACTATAAAAATTGTAGATTCACACTGAAGGCATCAAAACTATGAATTAACATATGTGGAATTATATACTTATCAAAAAAGTGTGAAACAACTGAAAATATGTCTTATATTCTAAGTTCTTCAAGGTAGCCACCTTTTGCTTTGATTACTGCTTTGCACTCTTGGCGAGTCTTAAAGGAGTTCTCATAGATGCTCAGCACTTGTTGGCCCTTTTGCCTTAACTCTGTGGTCCAGCTCACCCCAAACCATCTCGTAGCACCCCATCACTCTCCTTCTTGGTCAAATAGCCCTTACACAGTCTGGAGGTGTGTTTGGGGTCATTGTCCTGTTGAAAAATAAATGATGGTCCAACTAAACGCAAACCGGATAGAATAGCATGCCACTGCAAGATGCTGTAGTAACCATGCTGGTTCTGTATGCCTTTAATTTTAAACAAATCAATAAGTGTCACCAGCAAAACACCCCCACACCATTACACCTCCTCCTCCTCCATGCTTCACAGTGACAACCAAGCATGTGGAGTCCATCTGTTCACCTTTTCTGCGTCGCACAAAGACATGGTGGTTGGAACCAAAGATCTTAAATTTGGACTCATCAGACCAAAGTGCAGATTTCCAATGGTCGAATGTCTATTCCTTGCCCAAACAAATCTCTTCTGCTTGTTGCCTGTCCTTAGCAGTGGTTTCCTAGCAGCTATTTAACCATGAAGGCCTGCTGCTGCACAAAGTCTCCTCTTACCAGTTGTTGTAGAGATATGTCTGCTGCTAAAACTCTGTGTGCCATTGACCTGGTCTCTAATCTCAGCTGCTGGTAACCTGCGATTTCTGAGGCTGGTGACTTGGATGAACTTCTCCTCCACAGCAGAGGTGACTCTTGGTCTTCCTATCCTGGGGCGGTCCTCATGTCAGCCAGTTTCTTTGTAGTGTTTGATGGTTTTTGCAACTGCACTTGGGGACACTTTCACAGTTTTCCCAATTTTTTGCACTGACTGACCATTATTTCTTAAAGTAATGATGGCCACTCATTTTTCTTCACTTAGATGCTTTTTTTCTTGCCATAATTCATATTTTAACAATCTATTCAGTAGAACTATCAGCTGTGCATCCACCTGACTTCTGGACAACACAACTGATGGTCCCAACCCCATTTATAAGGCAAGAAATACCACTTATTACACCAGACAGGGCATACCTGTGAAGTGAAAACCATTTCCAGTGACGACCTCTTGAAGATCAACAAGAGAATACCAAGAGTGTGCAAAGCAGAAATCAAAGCAACAGGTGGCTACTTTGAAGAACCTAGAATATAAGACAAATTTTCTGTTGTATATAAGTATATAATTCCACATGTGTTAATAGTTTTAATGCCTTGAGTGTGAATCTACAATTTCCATAGTCATGAAAATACAGAAAACTCTTTTTCTGTATAGCATAGATGGCATAGCATAGACCAGTACATGCAATCTAATCATTGCATATTTTACTGTGAATAAGTGTAAAAAAAAAAAAAAAAGGTAATAAAGTTTTTAAAATTACGCAAAAAATTACTTCCCAACCAGCCCTGTAGGTGGAAAAATAAAAGCGCTATAGCTCTTAGAAAGCAGTGAGGAACATTGCATTAATTTGACCCGGACTTTTGTGTATCAAAGGCTTCTGTCTTGAAGGTGTTAAATTGCTTGAATGTAATCGATAATCTTTTAGGGTACAAACCCACACACCATATACGCAGCAGATACGCAACAAATACACAGCAGATTTGTTAGTACAGATTTGATGCTGTGTTCAGTTATTTAGATCTAATCTGCTGCGAGTTTGCTGCGTATTGCAGCAGTAAATACGCTGCATATACGGTGTATGGGTTTACACCCTCAGGTTACAAACACACTTGCCGGATCTGCAGCGAGTCTCCTTGCTGCGTTTTTGCAGCGAGACTCGCTGCAGATCCCGGCCCTATACTTTCAATAGCAGAGAAACTCGCAGCAGGGATGTACATCCCTGCTGCGATTTTGTCTGCAGCCCGCCCCATTAACATTAACCCATTAACCCCCTGGCCGCCAGACATTATACATTACCGGGTCCCCGTTCCTGCTTGCTTCGGGGCTCCCGATGTCTTCACGGCCCGCCCGGCCAATCAGTGCGCTGCGGCGGGGCAGCGCACTGATTGGCCGGGCGGAACGTGCCGGGAGCCGCTGAAGCAAGCAGGAGCCGGGATCAGGTAATGTATATCGCCCCCAGCCGCACGATCGCCCCCAGCCCTGCAGCCCCCGACCACACGATCGCAGCCCCCGGCCGCACGATCGCCCCCAGCCCTGCAGCCCCCGACCGCACCCAGCATCGCAGCCCCCGGCCGCACGATCGCCCCCAGCGGGCGATCATGCGGCCGGGGGCTGCAGGGCTGGGGGCGATCGTGCGGCCGGGGGCTGCGGGCGATTATGCGGCCGGGGGCTGGGGGCAATCGGGGCTGCAGGGGGGCGGGCAGGATATACATTATCTGATCCCGGCTCCTGCTTGCTTCGGCGGCTCCCGGCACGTTCCGCCCGGCCAATCAGTGCGCTGCCCCGCTGCAGCGCACTGATTGGCCCGAGCGGGCCGTGAAGACACCGGGAGCCCCGAAGTAAGCAGGAACGGGGACCGGGTAATGTATAATGTCTGGCGGCCAGGGGGTTAATGGGGCGGGCTGCAGACAAAATCGCAGCAGGGATGTATATCCCTGCTGCGAGTTTCTCTGCTATTGAAAGTATAGGGCCGGGATCTGCAGCGAGTCTTGCTGCAAAAACGCAGCTAGGAGACTCGCTGCAGATCCGGCAAGTGTGTTCGTAACCTTAGTGTAAACGTGGCAATGATCAAACAAGTCATTTGTATGTCATTGATCGCATCTTTTGAGCTGACCTCAAAATCATTGTTAATCATTCATGTCTTTCAGGCCATGTTCACACATGCATTCACATTGGCGTCCATTACAGACATTCCACATCCGTGTTCCGTGCGGAACGTATGAGTGTGGCCCTACTGCATCATTGCACTGCAGTGCTGCTTTATTTTATTGTGTGAACATACTAAGTGTACACACTCGTTCGCTGTATTCAGTATTATATTAGGATCTTATTAACTATTTTTTTTTCCTAGGGATTTATCTTTTCATCATAACTTTTTCACTTACATAAATCTCATATTCTACACTTCACTTTAGAAGTAAGTTTCTAGGAGAAAACGAACTCCTCTTATAAAAACAAAAACACCGGAACGGAGATAAAAGATCAATATGTGGCAAAGTGGGTGCCGATTTTTACAGGTTGAATAAGTCTGAGACTGAATTAAAAGTGACATTTTCTTGTCGGATACACCCCCCCCCTTCCCACAGTAAAAATTTTTGCAAATAAACATAGATAGGAGGTGGTAGTGGATGTTAAATACTAGGGATGGTCCGAACCTGGTTCTGTTCGGTTTCGTACGAATCCAAACTCTCGGAAATGATTCCCGCTGTCTGCCCGCTCCGTGGAGAGGGTGGATACAGCGGGAGGACTGCCTGGAAAACTGGGATACAGCCATAGCCATAGGCTCTATCCCAGTTTTCCAGGCGGTCCTCCCGCTGTATCCACCCGCTGCACGGAGTGGCCAGACAGCGGGAATCTGATGCCGAGAGCTCAGGTTCATACGAACCCGAACCTCGGCAGGTTTGGACCATCCCTATTAAATACCTATGATAGCGATTGTGTGTGTATATCACCCTTGTATTCTTCCTAACCTAATGTAAGTCTTTCTTATTGCAGAGCCAATAACCATGTATGTACAGATGCTCATGGAAGTGGTTCCCCCAGAAGAGTCCAAGAACTAAGGACTCAAGTTACCAGACAGATGAACCCAAAGAAAAGACTGTACGGCTATTTATCAGCTCTCTCATTGTACATATTGTAAATGTCACACGACTCAGGAAAGCGACAGCATCAATCTTATTGTCCCACAAACCAGACAATTGAGGGTTTCTGTGGTGACATTGCAAGGTACATGCATCTCATCTACGATGCTGGATCTGTCATCTAACCCAGGACTGTTTCAAGATTTTGTTTACTGCTTGTAAGTGCATCTCTTCTACCTCTGTGTTCATTGAGGTCATGTAAAGAGGATTCAGAACAATAAATATTTTGAGGAATAGCATCCTTACTACTAAACACTTTTGTGCTTTAAAAAAAAAAAAAAAGGAAAAAAAGGCCAGAATATGATACTGAATGTGAAGCTAGTTTCAACAGCTCAATTATCTTCACTAGAAAGCTGCTGCACAAGCACAGCCACTAGCCATGAGCAAAACCAAAGTTTGGATTCACATAACTTTGAATGCTTAGCATTTGACTCCTGGTGGCTGGAGAAGATGGGGCTGACCAAATCCTTTTTTTTTTTTTGGGAGAAGATGGATGCAGCCATAGCCTATCAGCATATCTGGACGTTAGGGGTTTGGCAAACCCGAACTTACTGTAGTATCGCTTATCTCTAGCAGCCACCTTTCCAGTCAATGTATAAGAGGAAGTTTCAGGTCTAACTAACTAGACAGCTAAATTACAATATTAAATGGGTATTTCTATCTCACCTGTTAGCCACTGCCAGACTTGGTCAGAAAACTAATACAGTCAAAGTGTAGGCGTTGCATAACTTCCGTTGACTTTAAATTATGTACACAGCCAAGCTGCTCAAGTTATGTCCATTCCTTAAGTCACATACACACACATACATCATTTGTACAACTCACCCTTAAGTCAAAGGCCGCATTCACACATTCCATGGAAGGCCTGTGCCGAAGTCTGTCCTCGCATGGCAGCATCTCTGATATACTGCTGGGAGCGAGGAACAGTACGGATATGTAACACACTGTAATGACAGAGCCGCACAGCATGTCAGAGATGCTTCTGTGGGGGGGACAGACTCCAGTACAGGCCTTCCATATTATTGTACCGTGCGAAACAAGGTGTGAATGCGGCCAAAGGGAGTTTCAGTTTGCGTTAACTCTTTTAAAGGGAGTGTGTCCCTAAATTTTCTCTTACTGATTATAGAGTCAGATACAGAAAAATTGTCCTTTCATTGTAATCTGCTTCTATTTTCTGGCTGTCATTTCTTTTATTTCACTTTTTCGTGCACTGTTATGGGGGCTGTCAACACCATGGGCATCGCTTCTCGGCCTTTTGGCTAAGATCAAGTGTAGCATCTGTTCTTATCAGTTTAATATCAAATACGTTACCTATCTGGGGACCATATAAAAATAAATGAATAAAGTAAATGGATTTTTAGAACAGGGAGATGGGAAAAGAGCTTACTCTCTCCTCTCCAGGCATTGACCTGCTATTGCAGTGCCAGCTCCTGCCATTCTGTGGCGAGTATACCAACTTGAGCTGTGCTAACACGCAGCAGTCCTAGGGCATGGGGAACACTAGGCCCTGCCTATTACTGCAGCAATAACTTTTTTTTTTTTAATGAAAATTTAAGAACAGATGCAGGAAAGTTATTAATTACAAGATTACATTTTTAAAGACCTATCCAGCATTACCAACATTTCTATAGACATGGGTGGGGGTGACAGATTTACTTTACTTTAAAGGGGATACCTGGGCAGTTTTTCTTTTTACGTTCAGGAAGGTACTAATTAAAAAACAAACTACTGGATCCTCTGTGTGTGGAAGGAGTTCAGAGACAGGAGAAAGCAGTAGCGCCAACACAGTAATGTACAGCATAAACACAGAAATTAACCCTATAGTCTCCATTATCCCTTATTACTGTACATGTAGTCCCCCCTCATCTCTTTTGCTGTACCTAATCTTGACTCTTAGTGTATCTGAATGTCACAGCTGTTCATGTACATGATCTTAGCTCCTATTATAATAGTCACTCCTGTTACTGTACCAGATTGTCGCTGCTGTTACTGTATGTGAAATACATTTTTTTTTTTATAAACCTATTACATCCTAAAAAGTAAAAGGACCTTTACCAGATATTGGCGACAGAGTAGACATACTGTATATGTGAATAACTATCTTATGTTGGGTGACTATCTTCATTACATGCAGAGAATTTCAAACCTAGTGAAATGCTATTTTTTTTTAATGACATTTAGAGTTTTTCACAAAGCATTAATGTTTCAAACTCATTTTATTACTAGCATGAAATACATTGTCACGATAAAACAACCTTAGAATTACTTTGTAAAAGTTAAACTTATGCAAGTTGTTAGCCATATTAATAAAATTTTGACCAATCTTGTTTTATGTGCTCAGTCCTTAACGACAAAGTGGCTGCAAAATTAAAAGAGAAGCCCGGCGAAAGTTTTTATTAAAGTATTGTATTGCTCCCCAAAAGTTATACAAATCCCACATATACACTTATTACAGGAAATGCACATAAAGGGCTTTTTCCCTGCACTTACTACTGCATCAAGGCTTCACTTCCTGGATAACATGGTGATGTCACGACCCGACTCCCAGAGCTGTGCGGGCTGTGGCTGCTGGAGAGGATGATGGCAGAGGGATGCTCAGTGTCCCTCCAGTGCCCTGTGTCCCTCTGCCATCATCCTCTCCAGCAGCCACAGCCCGCACAGCTCTGCGAGTGGGGTTGTGACATCCCCATTTTATCCAGGAAGTAAAACCTTGATACAGTAGTAAGTGCAGGGAAAAAAAAAAGCACTTTGCACTATGTGCATTTTCTGTAGTAAGTGTATATTGGTGATTTGTATAAGTTTTGGGGAGCAATACGATACTTTAATAAAAACTTTCGCCGGACTTCTCCTTTAAGCAGCAGAAACCTTTCCCACCACCGTGTAGCATTAGGGCAAAGCATTTGAACGAGTTATCTTTGATACTGCACTATTTCAACTAAATCACACAATTCAACTTTTAAAGGGTTTTCTCATCTTGTCAAGTTATACCCTATGCACAGTATCTATGGAATATGGCATAATAAGGAGATCATAGAAAACAGGGTCCCTGAAATGCCCAATGAATGGAGTGGCGGGTCGGGTATGAGTGTTTTGTAATTAAAGTTAAATATTACAACAGAGCAAAATAAGAGGTAACTTATTGGTACAGAGTCTGAATGCTGTGCCCTATTGCTCCAAAGTGTGGGGAGGTTTTATACTTCTAAAGGGACCCCTACTGTTTCCCTTTAAAGGTCTGTAATAAAATGACAATTGTTGGTCACATCAAAAGCAAAATAAGTTGACAAAACATAAAATGTAAGGCACACATTAAAGCTTAACGCATATTGTACTTAATACACCACACACATTCTGAGCCCTAAAATCTGCCACTATTCTTAGTTTTGTAATGGATATATGTGTGTTTTGAAGTTTGTTGTTTTTGGTACTTCTTTTCTTTTATCCTAAAGCTAAAAAATAAATATTAACAAAAAAATAAAGTTTGAAAAAGAACTACACAATGCTATTAATGGTATAGATCTCTACAGATTTTTTTTTCCACCTCACATGGAATAATTGATTTTATTCTAAAACAAAAATAATGAAAGGTAAGAAGAGCACATATTATTTTAGTTATTACAGAATCTATTTAACAAATTCCTGACCAGGATTGGGGGAGATTGTCCAAGATTTAGGGTGCTGTGTACAGAGTAGAGAACATACAAGGAGGGCAGCTCACACAGGCTGTAGATAGGAAATCACACAAGATAGTCTGCAGAGGAAAAGCACAAGGGTAGAAACTGTTAAAGGGGAAATCCGGATAAAAAAAAACAACTTGTTTTCTATTAAGAGTACATTAAAAGTTATATAGATGTGTCTATGCAATGTATTACCGTATCTGTACGGTTCTGCCACACTGGTAGCTGATTGAAATCCAGGAAGTAAAAATATGGCCTCTGTGCCAATCCACATTGTCTCCTGCTCTCACTGCTCCCACAAATCTTCCATGCCTCTGTCTCACATTGTGTGTGTTTGCTGAGATCAGGCTGATGATGCAGACAGGGGGCAGGGTGTGATTCACCATCTCAGACCGGCCAGAAGCAGCGGTTTCAGCTTCGCTGATTGTGCAAAAGTCTACAGAGAAATTAGGGCTACATTCACACATGTTGGAGTGTAATTGCCAGGGCTCCAGATGGCGACCAAAATGGTCGCCAATGCGACTGACATCTTGCAAATGGCGCCCAGATTAATAAATCTGCATTTGCGACTGGCCCCGGCGGCGCGCTGTCTCTTTAAGGACTTCCGCCTTCCGCACGCTGCGCCGAATCACGTGGCGCCTCTGCGGCCGTCCGTCCAATGAATGACGGACGTGCTGGATGACGTGTGCGGGGACAAGCTTCTCCAGTGACGTCATCCAGCACGTCTGTCATTCATTGGACGGACGGCCGCAGAGGCGCCACACTCCTCCAGCGCCTCTCTCCCGCCTCTCCCCACCCGGCGGTTCTTCAAGTGCACCCCAGCGGCACCAAGCTTAAATAGTGGGTGAGTACAACCGGAGGGACGGCAGGGGTGGCGGCCGGCCAGTAATGTGTGTGGGGGGACCGCGGCCTGGGCGGGGGATTGGTAGTGTGTCTGTTGTGATGGCAGCCAGGTGCAGTAGTCAGTGCGTGTGGGGTGCGAGGGGGGGGGTATGTATAGACTGCACAGTACCACTTCCCTCAGTGTGTATGTATAGACTGCACAGTACCACTTCCCTCAGTGTCTGTATGTATAGACTGCACAGTACCACTTCCCTCAGTGTCTGTATGTATATACACTGCACAGTACCACTTCCCATATACATTGCCACAGGGGCTATATGTCATCGGCTGCCGGGGGCTATATATATATATATATATATATATATATATATATATATATATAGTAGATCATTGCCGGTAAGATGGCAGCTGGCTGAGGGAACACACCGGCAGCAGGGGGGTATATGGTTGTCAAGTTGCAAGTTTCCATGTTGAACGTTTTCAAACTAAGAAAAGAAAGAATCTAGAGGAGGAGGATGCCGTGGCCTCTGCACACAGTAAGTCCCATTTAACATAACATTAATTTTACATGTTTTAAAATGTTGGCGACCAAATATTCTATTTGGCGCCTAAATTTTTCAGGTTAGGAGCCAATGGCTCCTAGGTAAATTTTTTAGTCTGGAGCCCTGATTGCAGTACTGCAGCATCTGCACAAAAATGATGCAGTAACACAATTAGATAATGCTAAACAGCAGAGAGGATAAGAGCCGGCACTGCCAATCCCACCTGCACAAAAAACAAGACATAAACAGCATATCCCATGTAAGATAATAATTTGTGGGAATCAACTTCAAAGATGCTTGATCATAATATGTGCGTGGAGATGAAAAGAAATAAAAGAAAAATTTAATTTAAAAAGTTCTTTGCTTTATTCCAATATCAGCATTACAGGTAGAGAATACAGCATGCTGTGTGGGTGGGACCACAATGAAATTATAAAGTACTGCAAATAATTCAGTAACACAATGAAACTGCAATGTGTCAACACAGCCTAGATGTTCCGCAACAGCTTTGGGCGGGGAATAGGCAGGGTGGGGGACTGTGATGAACAACTGAGGGAAAGCATTGCATTCTGGAACCTGTAGTACTGAGTACATCTGCTCAACCAGGAAATACAGAAACACAAAACAGAACAAAACCCCCCAAAACAAATGGATTTTTGGTAGTTTCAAAACTGGGATAGATAGGCAAGTATTGTTATATGCTTCTGCAGAAGTTTCATTTTTTATTTTTAACCTCTACCCGGAGTTCCCCCTTAACTTCTGAATACACAGACCTTACATCCAGCATGTATACTGGTAGGACGTAACCACACGACAATAATCTGAAACTAGTACCAAGCTGCATATATGGGGATTTAAAAATAAATGATGGAATGAAGAATGCAGACTCAAACATAGTGCTACATTTTCTTAAGGTAACCAAAGACATATCTTAAAATACTTTTTTCCATTTTAAAAAGGTGTCTATCGCTTTCAACTCTTTAAGGATCAAGTCATTTTTCGATTTTGTTTTTTGTCATATCAATCAGGAAGAAGGAATAGAATACCCCTTTTATTACTGCTCCCTTCCACTGGTTAAGTAGGTATTGGAGTGCAGCTACATCTACATCATCAAATAGGGGCATCAAAGCTTGTTCTGGGCTACTGGTAGTGTCTGTTAGTTGCTAAAAAAAAAAAAGCCGGCAGCTGCTGGAGTTTAAGGGGCTCCACTCCAGAGTCCTTGCTATACTTCCTTAAACCACCGTGATGTACCTGTACATCATTAGCGGTGTTCAGGGTTTCCTTCTAATGGTGCGTTTACACAGAGAGATTTATCTGACAGATTTTGGAAGCCAAAGCCAGGAATGGATGTGAAAAGAGGAGAAATCTTAGTCCTTCCTTTATGACCTGTTCCCTGTTTATAGTCTGTTCCTGGCTTTAGCTTCATAGATCTGTCAGATAAATCTCTCTCTCTGTAAATGCACCCTAAACCCTTCTTCTAAATTCTGCTCTTGCCCTTTTGCTTTAAAGGTAATCTGTCAGTACCAAGGCTGGTCACGAGGTGCTGACAGTGTAGTGTAGATGTGCCTTACCTATTGTGTCTGTTACCTTTCTTGAAGCAATCAGTGCTTTAGATTTTCCACAATCTTGCCCCGATACATTTAAAACGAGTGTCAAAGAGGAGTAGCAGTGAGGCGTTTATGCCACACTTCGGCAGGGGGCTGGGTCAAAATCAATATGCACAGCATACAGGGAGGAGGAAGTAGTGGTGAGGCATGCCGAAGTGCGGCACAAACGCCTCACCGCTACTCTTCTTTGACTCTCGTTTCAAATGTATCGGGCAAGATTGTGGAAAATCTACAGCACCGATGGCTTCAAGAAAGGTAACAGACACAATAGGGGACACACTTCTACACTACACTGTCAGCACCTCAGGATTAGCCTAGGTGCTGACAGATTCCCTTTTAAGTGTAACTGCCAATCAATAGTACAAGCAACTTTAAGAAACTCTGTAATAGGTTTTATTAGGCAAAAATTCTCTTTCTGTACCCAAAAAGCTATTAAAGAGTCTTACCCCTCACTTCTTATCTATGCTTATTTTATCAGACAAAGCAGTCTTCATTACAGAGGAGCAAAGTGAAGACTGGTTCTGCTGTGTCCATTATAACATATAGAGGGAGAGGGGCGAAGGGGGATGAGTGAGCAGGAAGAGAAGACAAGCAGCAGTACAGTTTGGAGACATAAAATAGGCACATAAAATGCTGGATTCAGAGGTCAGAAAGGTCACATAAAATGCTGGATTCAGAGGTCAGAAAGGTCAGTGCCTATCAGAGAGCTTGGCGAGAGAAGATTGCAGGATGATGTGTTGTACAGTGCTGCTTTTTCTCCTCTCCGTGCTTACTCACCCCCCTCGATCCCTCCCCTCTCCATAGTGCATAATGGACACAGTAATCCTGCTTCTTCTGAAGTGATGGGGTAGGTATAAAAAACAGCTTTGTGGGTACAGAAGAAAACTCTTTTGCTTATATCACCCATTTGCTGTTTACCTAAGGACCGAACTACTGTTAATTTTATTTCTCTGTCTTCCGGTATACTGGCACTTTTGATACTTTCAGATATGTCAATCCCCTGGTTAGGAGCATCCTGGGCATTGCCCGGAGCACCCACGCGGCCAGTCTACCCCACTATGCTTATTCATATTATCATAGTAATGCCACTTGTTACCGCACATGTACAGGAAGCGGGGTAGAAAGGAGGGGGGAGGGGGGGCTAGGTGGGCCAATGGGGTGCTCCGGGCAGACAGGCAACACCCAGAATGCACCCGAACCTGCTGCTAGTGCCACTTTAATAAAACCTATTACAGAGTTTCTTAAAATCGCTAATAATTGATAATTATTGATTTCTGAAAAATTACATTTAACCCCTTCCCTCCTGGGCCACTTTTCACTTTTGCATTTTCATTTTTAAATTCTCATGTTTACAAGGCGATAGCGCTTGCATTTTTTCACCTACAGACCCAAATGAGTGCATTTAGATAAAAACAGATTACACATAAATGTAGCTCTCCTTGCCTTCGCTTTTGAGACAGCCTTTGTACAGCATTTATAGACATTCATGAACAGAATTATTTTTAGTTCAGGCACCAATGTACATAAATATTTGGCAGAACAAACCAAAATCAGGGGTTATGTTCTGTGTGGCAATAATGTATTAATACCTGTGCACCTGATGTCTGTGCAACATGCATCTGTGTGTATGACATATTTATCAATATATTTTAAAATGTGTCCATTGCTTTCAACTTTAAGTACACAACTCAAGCAGCCATACAGGTATGTTGATAGTTTAAATTAAAGGATCTGCGTGACACTGGGCCATAATACAACAGCGAGAAGACTTGTGGGGGCATTCCCTGTACCAACCACAATATCCAAATACCACTGGAAATGGGTCTTGTGGAGCCCATGCCTCGACAGGTCAAAACTGTTTTGGCAGTAGGTGGGTTTCTTGTAATGGCAGATCAATGTATACAGATATGTCACATAAGTCTCAGAAACAAACCCTATATAAGTCATTTTTTGTTATTCAGCTTTCCCAGAAACAGATAAAACTAAGAATTTGTTATAGCTTAACAAAAGCGGCTTTTTAATTATACCGGGCTTCCCTGAAACTAAGACATCCTCCTAAAATAAGACACCCCTACTACCCTACCCTCTAGCGTAAAGTAAGGCATCCCCTACCGTAAACTAGGGCACCCCCCCCCCCCCCCCCAACACGGTAACTGTCTTGGGAGATAAAGGGATAGGACATGAACATCATGTACAGCATCATTAAGATTACACACTTCAGTAAAGAAACAATAATTGGAAATGTCACATATATTATTTATTTCTATAACGCCAACATATTCCCCACAGCACTGTCATCACAGAGATGTTGTCAACCACAACAGTCCCTGTTCCCACTGGGGCTTACAATCTAACCTTTAAACTAAACTTCTGTTTTTGGAATTTGTAAACAAACCCAAACACATACAAACTTCATGCAGATGTGGTCATATTTATATGAGAAAACTGTGCTAACCACCACTATTGCATCAAGCTACATATATATATATATATATATATATATACGCAAACTCAAAAGACAGGTGGAAATGAATAATAGATGGTTTTACAGAGTCCTAGGTTTTTTTTTTTTTTTATCATCGTCCAATTTCCAGGAGACTAATCACTTTCAGATTCACTGTAGTCCGAGTACGACAGGTCTTCAGTAATCACATTGTAGAAAGTTTTGGTAGGGTACAAATCTGGAAAACAGTAGAGATGTAAACAGGTGAGCATCAAGAGAGAATTCTAGCCCAATCATGACACATATATGCAAGAGCTGAAAAACTTCAGTAACTGTACAGAACTTGGTGGGCACTTTATATAATACGGAAGATGACTACCACAATATGGAACGAATTATACTGATCACTTCCACTGGACTTTTGGGTAAAACAGCCCATTAGGGTTTATCAGGCAGTTAATATTCTGGACCCCTGCTTGATAGAAGCCATTCACAACAAATGGTATAATCTTAAACAGTTTTTTGTTTTCTAAGTTAAAGAGGATGTACCACCAGGTACACTGATAACTGATCACTGATAACTTCCGGCCTCTGTTCTCAGGCTACCCACAAGTAGGAGAATGAGCGTGACAGGACTCAGTGAAGAAGTCAGGAGCCTGAAGAGAGAGAAATGTGCTATTTAACCCTTCCTGTGCTGCAACAGACAGGTAAAAAAAGGAGGATGACGCTACCAGGGACAGCTGGGAGAGAGGGGCAGTCAGCCTGCGGGTGCTGCCAGGGTTGTAGTCGGAAAAAATGTACCAGTCTACTCCAGTATTTAAAAAAATCTTTTCGAATTGAATTATTGAACTTTCATATGAATTTTATAAATGTTACTCATTGATATAGTTTATTCTATGAATCCAATATAAAAAAACAAACAAAAAAAAAACAAACAGAAATATAAATACTCTCTATATTTAGTTACAAAGGGTAAAGCATTTTCTTCACATATCAGTAATAAAGCACTGGTCCTATTAAAAAAGGTTGGTTGGGGAACAATTAAAGATCACAATTAGGCTGCGGTGGTGCTCACTTTCTGCAGCATCACCATCTTCCTCTCCCTCCTCCATCTTCCTCCTGGTCCCGGCACCGGGTTCTTCCGTCCCTCCCCCTCCTCCTCCCATGCACCGACAGCAGAGGAGTGCAGATGGGGGAGGAAACAGGGCCCCAGACTGGTTGGGGAACAATTGAAGATCACAAATAGGCAGCTTGTCTCTTAACTAGAAGAGTGCATTGAGTGGGGAGGAGCCTGTGCTGTTCTCTTCCTGGATGACTGTATATGAGCAGCAGTCAGTGGCGGATTAAATGTACCCTGGGCCCCGGGCTGTCCCCCCTACCTGGGCCCCCCCCTCCTTCCACTTCGTACACAACCGACCCCAGCTGAAAAACAACTCCCATCATGAACTGCCAGCAGGCCATGATGAGGTTGTAGTGCCGTAACCTGGAGAGACAGAGACTGCATAACTACAACTCCCATCATAAAGTGTTAACAGGGCATGATGGAGGTTGTAGTTCTAGGGATAACCTGTCAATGTTTCTGCACTTCTCTGGGGCTTACATCTACACATATAATGTACATACATACACCATATACATACATTGTATACACATATACTGTGCATGCATACATACACCATATACATACTGTAATGCATACACATACATCATATACACCCATACTGTACATGCATATACATACATCATATACACCCACACTGTACATACATATACATACATCATATACACCCATACTGTACATGCATGCACATATACATATATCATATACACCCATACTGTACATGCATACACATACATACATCATATACACCCATACTGTACATGCATACACATACATCATATACACTCATACTGTACATACATACACATACATATCACATACACATACTGTACATGCATACACCATATACATACATCATATACACACACACTACATGCATACATCATATACACATACTGTACATGTGTACATACATCCTTTAAACACACATAGTACATTTACTGAGCACATTACATACGGAAACACACTTTATACACACACTTCCAAACTGCATGTTTACATCCACAGTTCTCATACACAGAGACAGGCACGTGTGTACACACACACACACACACACACACACACACACACACACACACACACAATATACAGCCTGACCCAGTGTAACAGACACACACAGTATACAGCCTGACCCAGTGTAACACCACACACAGTATACAGCCTGACCCAGTGTAACAGACACCACACACACAGTATACAGCCTGACCCAGTGTAACAGACACCACACACACACACACTTATTATGAAGAAGCTCCTGGTTGTCAGCAGACAGCAGCTCCATGCCTCCCTCCTCCATCTTCCTCCTGGTCCCGGCACCGGGTTCTTCCGTCCCTCCCCCTCCTCCTCCCATGCACCGACAGCAGAGGAGAGCAGATGGGGGAGGAAACAGGGCCCCAGACTGCTGGCTGCGGTGGTGCTCACTTCCTGCAGCATCACCATCTTCCTCTGACGGCTGTGCTGCGTCCCGCCCACCTGGAGCAGCTCTCCTGCCCCGAAAGTGATGTGCTGCTGTGTAACCTCATGCATAGTAATAATATGGGCGGCATGGGCCGCCCCGGAGCCTCAGGCGGCCGCCCATACCGCCCATATTATAATCCGCCACTGGCAGCAGTGTAATATGAAGATATCCTGTGTAATATAGAGAAGGAGGAGGAAAAGCCATAAGTAGTGTAGCAGTAACCTCTGTCCTCAGTGTGGTGTTTTCCCTCTGGGAGAAGACTGTGGGGGACACTTTATTAAGGCCCCACATCCATTAACCCTGCTAAGAGGTGCACGCCTGTGAATCTGGTGGCTGCATGGCAGGCCCAGAAATCTAGATTTCTTTCATGATTTTCGCCTGCAAAAGCATGTGAGGGATGAGGCCACTCCTACTCCCCACTTGCTGCGCCTTCCTATCTGTCCATCAGGCAAGTGGGTTGTACACGGCAAAAAATAACAAAACACATTCTAAACAAACCACAAAAATGTGTGCCTTTTCCATGGCACACGCCAGGGGCGTATTTGGTAAATGTTCCCCTGTGTGTTTTTCCTCAGTGTAGCAGGCTGCTTGTGTTTGAGAGGGGGGGGGGGCAACCGTGGCCAACCATGAAAAATACAGGGGGTATAAAAAAAGACAACCTATTTTAAAGGAAACTATCAGCAGGTTAGAGTCTAACCTGCTGATTGCTCCCTAATGAGCACAAGGAACTGAGGATGGCAATTGCCAGGCAATCCATTGACGATCATGGGGGGCGGGGGGGGGCAGGGCTAAGCCCCCAGCCAGCCCACCCCCTGTAATGATAAGGGCCAGATCGGTCCTCGGAGGGGTGGTAGCCACGCCCCCTGTAGAAATACTTAATGACACAACTAATAGCACAGGAACGGCCCTGAGGATGACGGTAAGAGACATACCTTTATCCTCAGAGGTCTGTGCCCACTAGACAGGTATTAGCAGGTTAGATTAGTGCTGCACTGCAGCTCATGGTCACCAGCCGAGCTCCTGAGCTCTGTGCTCAGCCAATCAGTGAGTGAGGCTGAGCACAGCTGCGGTAACTGACTGGCTAAGCAGGTAGTTTCTAAGGGATCGCAATGATTTAAGAGCGTAGACGCTGGGTGCCGATAAATCTGGGCCTATGTCTGACCTCTATATCACAGGTATTTGGCATTGTTAGCGGTTTTCCTTTGTGGATGGTGAATATTTAGTTATTAAAGAGTTCTTCAGGACATGGAGGCTGGAGACTAGCTGCATCAACTGCCAGGAATCCGCTCTGAACAGCGCCGATCCTGGCTGCTATCTGCAGCCGGGGAGCGCCTTTGTTAGCTGGCACGAGTCCAGTTGCCGCGCCGGCTAATTAAGCATTTTAATGCAGGTGTCAAACCTGACAGCTGCATTAAAATGCTCTATAACTGATCTCCCTGGTGTCTAGTGGGTCAGATCCGTTCTTCTGGCCAGGCCGGGCCTCAGCGTCACAATGACGCTGATCCCGGCTCGGCAATACACCGCCCTGGCCTGCAGCAGGCCAAAGCAATGTATCACCGATCTAATGGATCTTTGCTGTGTATATACAAAGCATTGATCTCTATGAGAGATCAGTGCTGTGTATATAGAAGTTCCTCAGGGGGACGTCTAGTTAATGTAAAAAAAAAAAGTAAAAAAGTGTTTTTATTAATAAAAAATCCCCTTCCCTAATAAAAGTCCAAATCCTCCCCTTTTTCACATTTTATAAATTTAAATAAAATAAACAAACATATTTGGTATCAGCGCATGCGTAATTGCCCGAACCATTAAGTTATCACATTCCTGATCTCGCACGGTAAACGATGTAAGCACAAAAAAATTCCAAAGTGCAATATTGCACATTTTTGGTCGCATTAAATCCAGAAATTTTTTTTATAAAAAGTGATCAAAAAGTCGCATATGAGCAAACAAAGTACCGATAGAACGTACAGATCATGGCACAAAAAATGACACCTCAAACAGCCCCATAAACCAAAAAATAAAAGCGTTATAAGGATGGGAATAGAGCAATTTTAAACACATTTAGTTGTTTTTTTTTTTTATAAATATTTTAAAAGCCCGTCAAATAATAAAAAAGTTATGCAAGTTGTAATCGTACTGATGTGAGAAACAGAGAACAGTCAGTTTTACCATAGGGCGAACGGCGTAAATGCGAAACTCCCTGAAATCAAAACAATTTTTTTTTCAATTTGAAAGCGCAAATGTTTTTTTCTGGTTTCGCAGCATTTTTTTTTATTGAAAAATAATGCCTGTCATTGCAAAGTACAATTGTTTTTGCAAAAAATAAGGGCTCATATGGGTCTCTAGGTGAAGAAATTCAAGCGCTATGGCCTTTTAAACATAAAGTGAAAAAAGCAAAAGTGCAAAAACGAAAATTGGCTTTGACTTTACGAGGTTAAAAGTACCAGCTGGTGTGACCTGATAACAGTGCCAGCTATAGTGTCCCCATAGTTACATCCAGTATTCCCATAAAGGTGGCAGCCATAATGCTTCCCAATTCACAATTGCACACAATGGAGTGTGTGGCTTGAGCCGCACTTTCCACTGTGTGAACAGTCAGTGGTGTGCGGCAGCACAAAACTGACATGTCACTTTTACTGCAGCCGCTAGGGATCCTGGACGGAGTTTATACTATGTGTATACATTCCGGACAGGATTCCCTCAGACAGCAGTGCAACATAAAACTTCTATTAATCACAGTCGTTGTAACAACGGCTATGATTAATACAAATTTTACCTTGTGTAAAGTTGCCTGAAGCAGTACAGATGCCGCCTCAAACACCAATAAAATAGTATCAGAGGCACCTGCAAAAATCAAGATTTAAATTGAAAATGATCCATAATGTTACCTCCACATTTATTTAAACTAAACAGCACCTAACAACTCTTCTTCTAACAGCAGCCAAACTCTTTATCCCCCTTCACTGGAGATCGGACTCCCCACCTACTTTGCAAGAATGGATAGAAAAGACACAACAGGTGGTCTAGATCTAGAAGAACTAAATAGCTGGGAACTAGGGACACATGAGAAATGTGTCTCTACGGAAGCCGTGAAACACTAGCCCCACGACAATATAAGGTCAGCTTCATTCTCCCTCTTCATCTCTACTCATACAACACTGTTTTATGGTCTAAATAACCCGAGGGTGACAAAGTAAATTTATTTTCTACACACTTACCCTACAATAAGTTCCCTTAATGTTAAAGAGGTATTCCCCCCCAAAATTTTATTGCATTAATATGTTGCCCACCCCTAGCTTTCCATCTTTCCTATATCTATTTATTATGAATGCTGCACAGTTTTGCTGTTATCTAGATGCATTCACCCCCACGGATTGCATAGAATCATCAAAGCTCAGTCCAACCCGACACGCTCCCTTGCTCCTGGCCCTCACCCTCTGAGACGGCATCACATGTCCTCAATCTCTTCAATGGGCCGGATTAGCGCTTCTAACTAAGTCCACTGAAGAGAGGGAAAACAGTGAGACGCTGACAGCTGCTGCTACTGATTAGTGTCTCCCAACTATGCCCATGTGCTGGAGGTGTACGGGACTCACCCACGGCACCCCACCTCATATGCGGCACCCTGCACCCCCCTCCCCCCAGGGCTTACCCACGGCACCCCCCTCCCCCCCGGACTCACCCACGGCACTGTCCGACTTCCTGGGCGATATGTACTTTGGCAGAACCGGGAACTCCCTGCCGCAGCTCCGCCACTCTGCCAAAGTACACATCGCCCAGGAAGTCGGAGTCCCGTGGATGAGTACACTGATCAGTAGCAGCAGCTGTCAGTGTCCTCCCAGCAACTGCCAGCCCCCCCCCCCCCCATAACTCCTCTCTGCTATTCCACACAATCCACTCTGCTATGCAACTCACTCAACTCTGCTACACCATGGACCAATCAGGCATAAGCAATGCATGATAGGAGATGTAGTTTTCTGGCCGGCGCCATGTTGGATATAGTTCGGCTTTTTAAAAACTTGTAACTATGGAACGGAAGAAGCTAGAAAGACAGGAGATGGCTGAAAATTCTCAGGGGGGCTTGGTGAGTAAGACCAGCTAGGTTTGGGAGCATATTTTTTTAGGTCTTGGGGGGGAATACCCCCTTAAGCTGTAAGGGTCCATTTACACAGAAAGATTATCTGACAGATTATCTGCCAAAGATTTGAAGCCAAAGCCAGGAACAGACTATTAACAGAGATCCAGTTAAAAAGGAAAGACTGAGACTCCTCCTCTTTTCAAATCCATTCCTGGCTTTGGCTTCAAATCTTTGGCAGATAATCTGTCAGATAATCTTTCTGTATAAATGGACCCTAACCTGTTATTATATTTATTATTTTCCTATATAATTTGTGGTCACTTTTGAGTGCAATATCTGTTCAAGTGTTTTTCGGTATAAAAGTAAATTTTTTTTTAGAATATTTACTGTTTGAGCATCATATATCAAAATAGTTTATGTAGGGACCTTCCTGATTATAAGATTTTATACTGCTCAATATATTATATTTTTTTGCCAACCCTCCTTGCCACACACATATAACAGATATTATATGCATGTTATTATTATGGATCAGGTTGAATTTGATTTCTCAAAGTTAAATGTTTTGTGTCAATAGTTTTAAATTTTCATTTGAAAAATGGGGGGGGAAAAACAGATTTCATATTAAGGGTTTTTTTGTTTAATTTTAATTTAAAAAAAAAAAAAAAAAAAAGATTAACCCTTTAGAGGCCAATTTCAATTTTTGCGTTTTCACATTTTCCTCCTTGTGCTTAAAAGGCCATAGCACTTGCATTTTTTCACATAGAAACCCACATGAACCCTTATTGTTTGCACTACTCATTGCAATGACAGCCTGAATTTATGCATAAAGTACACTGCTAAAGCAGAAAAAAAACACGCTTTTTTTACTTGTTTTTACGCTGTTCGTCCTGGGGTAAAACGGTCTTGTTATATATATTCCTCAAGTCGGTACGTTTACAACGATATGTAACTTGTGTAACTTTTGAATTATGAGACGGCTTTTAAAAAATTCAAACCATTTAAAAAAATATATTTTCCTTAAAATCGCTCTATTCCCAGGCTTATAGCGCTTTTATCCTTTGGTCTATGGGGCTGTATGAGGTGTCATTTTTTGCGCCATGATCTGTACTTTCTATCGGTACCTTAATTGCGGATATGTGACTTTTTGATCACTTACAATTTTTCTGGATTTGATGCGTCCAAAAATGCGCAATTTTGCACTTTGGAATTGTTTTGCGCTTACGTCGTTTATTTTGACAGCTGCACTTAGAAAGCTAATTAGCAGGCACGGTGATCGGACCATGCCCGCTAATAGCCGCGGTCCCGGGCTACAAGCAGCACCCGGGATTGCGGCGGTTCAGAGCAGGGTCGCCGCGCGGTCCCCCTCTGAACTCCCTTAACGACCTCTGGACGTACGGGTACGGGTACGAACCTCTGGACGTACGGGTACGAAGCGTGCATAGTGTAGCTATGTGCTGCATAACTGGCATCTGTTTATTGGGGGGTGAGGGGGGTGTAGTGTAGGTTTAGATCTCTGTTTGCTGAGTGAAAACATTTTAGTTCCATCCAGACTCTAAGAATCCATAACACTTACAATATACAAAGCTGTGACACAAAGACAGGTACATATGCCTGCATTCACTGACAGCAAGCAGAGATAGATCTATAACTTTTCATATTTTAGAGACCTGGGCTCAGGGACACATGTAAGTCTATGGAAGCAGCACTTTCACTATCAGTAATTAGGTGCATGAAGGTGATGCAGATGATGTCTCCAAGCCAATAGACAGCTAACCCAGCCCCCAGATGGAAGATCACATGTAGTGTGTCTAAAAAAGAAGGGAAGAAGAAAGAGCAGTGCATTGTCAGAGTGGACACAGAGAAGATGATTTTAGACGTTTGAGCGGGAAAGTATGAGAAAAAAACATGGAGAGGGTGCAACATAGGTTATTCGTGTATATTAGACATAGGGTGGTATTGGGAAGGAGAATATTGTTTTTGTTACCCGGATAAACACTTTAACAAAGTTCAAAAGTGTCAGCTGACCACTGCTTTACTTGTCTGCACGGATCCACTTTCGGTGAAGCACTTGTACATCCAAGAAAAAGAAGAATTGATCCAGTGTATTTCAGTAAAACTTCAACTTTGTTTTATTCAAAATTCAATAAAAACAGGACAATTCAGACCATTGTGCAATACACCTTTTAGTCTCTGATGATATGTTTCGGAAGCATGCGCCCTTGCTCACAGACACAAACTCCCTCCTGGGTTTAAATGCACATAATACAGGTGTATTCACTAATTACAAAAATGCACTGCTTGTCACATTGTCACAAGTATTTCAGGGAGTTTGTAAGCTGTTTAAGTGTAAAAGAAGGTATAGTGAATTGTGCATATTATTCTTATTGACATCTGTTCACATAAAAACTTACAATGCTGTGCGTTTTTTATACGTACAGCACTGGATGTTTTATGTCATTGCTCTACATAAAAAGCAACAGTCGTAACATGGGTTTAGCCTTTATATAATTTTAAATGTATATTATTTGCCATAAGTATTTTTGGATTTCACATGTATTGTTAGCTCCCTTATGCTGCGTTTACACGAAACGATTATCGTGCGAATTTGCACAATAAAGATCAAATTCGAACAATAATCGTACGTGTAAACGCAGCGAACGATCGAACGATGAGCGAGAAATCGTTCATTTTGATCTTTTAACTTGTTCTTAAATAGTCGTTCGCAAAAAATTCGCCGATCGTTCCATGTAAACAGTCGTTGCGCGAAAGTCCAGCCGCCCGCAGCCCGGCCCCCCGCTCATCCACAGCCCCCCGCGCCGGCTCGATCGCCACCCCCGCAGCTCCAATCGCCACCGCCGCTCTGATCGCCACACCGCCGCTCCGATCGCCCCGGACGCGGGCATACCTTACCTGCTCCGCGTAGCAGGTGTTCGAAATCCCCGGCTCCCCTCTTCAGTGCATTGATTGGCTGAAGAGGGGAGCTGGGAATTTCAAACGGCTTCTCTTCAGCCAATCAGTGCTGAAGAGGAGCACTGATTGGCTGAAGAGGAGCCGGTTGAAATTCCCGGCTCCCCTCTTCAGCCAATCAATGCACTGAAGAGGGGATTTCGAACACCTGCTACGGGGAGCAGGTAAGATATGCTCGTGGGCGGGGCGGCGATCGGAGCGGCGGGGGTGGCGATCGGGGCGGCGCGGTTGACCGTGGGGCCGGGCTGCGGGTGCGTGATCTTAAAACGATTTTTCCGTACGATATATCGTACCGTCTAAACACTGATCGTTATGAAAAAAAAAGTTACTCCGACATCGTTAATCGTACGATTGGGCCAATTATCGTTTCGTGTAAACGTAGCATTAGGGTATTGCATTTTTGTAATTAGTGAATACACCTGTATTATGTGCATTTAAACCCAGGAGGGAGTGTGGGCTTGTGTCTGTAAGCAAGGGCCCATGTGTCTGTAAGCAAGGGCCCATGTGTCCGAAACGCGTCAGACTAATGGTGCCTTTACACAGAAAGATTTATCTGTCAGATCTTTGAAGCCAAAGCCAGGAACAGACTATAAACAGGGAACAGGTCATAAAGGAAAGATTGAGATTTCTCTTCTCTTCAAATCCATTCCTGGCTTTGGCTTCCAAAATCTGTCAGATAAATCTTTCTGTGTACACGCACCCTAAGAGGTGTATTGCACAATGGTTTGAATTGTCCTGTTTTTATTGAATTTAGAATAAAGCTAAGTTGAAGTTTTACTGAAATATGCTGGATCAATTATTCTTTTTCTTGGATAAACCCTTTAACCCCTTAAGGACAAAGCCTAAAATGACAGCAACAATTTTCAATTTTGCGGTTTTGTTTTTTCCTCCTTTTTTCTAAGCTATAAGCTACATAAGCTATACATTTACCCATCGTTTTAACTTTCAGGAAATCCTCATCAGGAGGCCTCAAAAGGCTTCAGGAGGCACTATGGGATGTGTACTAAGAGCAAGAGCCCTGATGTGTCTGTGTTGTCTGTGTCTCCCCCTTCTTATTTTTGTTTCTTTGTGTTGTTTTATTGCATTCATGTAAATTTTTTGTGATTTGGTTATTTCTGGTGACATTCTGTATTGTTGGTCGCCCTACAGTACACTATATAGTTG
The DNA here is from genome assembly GCF_027789765.1 of Dendropsophus ebraccatus. Classification (NCBI taxonomy): domain Eukaryota; kingdom Metazoa; phylum Chordata; class Amphibia; order Anura; family Hylidae; genus Dendropsophus; species Dendropsophus ebraccatus. Next base: position 85,044,187 of record NC_091457.1, read on the forward strand.
TTTGACTACATATGACCTTTATTGGCTCTCTGGCAACACAGATTCTTTGCTAGGACGAGCCTGCTGCAACACGAGGCCGCCACCTTCTTCACATGTTTTACCGGTGTGATTATTCACTTCTTATTTACTTGTTGTTTGACTGTAAACTTTATTAAAAAATGCAATTGCGCTAAATGTGGAGAGGTGGTAAGGGACTGGTTGCACATTTTTTGGACATGTACAGCATTACAAGAATTTTGGAGCGGAGTTTTGATAGCGATAGAGAAGGACCTTTTGATGATATTAGGTGAGGATACCCAGATAATGAATGTAGATTGAAAAAAGAAAAAAATAATGAATAAGAGACTGTTTGTGGTGAGACTATTGATCGTTAAAAAACTGGAATTCTATAGCAACACTGTGTGTGAGTGCTTGGGAAAAAATGGTTAAAGAGTCACTGTCGGGGGGGGGGGGGGGGGGGGGGGGACGTGAGGACGTGTTCTGCAGAGCTCCTCCAGGCCCATTCACCATCCAAAGGCATCCTGCACCTCAATCATGGGGAAAACCTCCAGAAAGCTCAGGGGAGGCTCCTCCACCCGTGCCTGCTCACCCCAGGGGGAAATTGGCCATTATTTCCTCCGGCCAGAGGAATCATCCTCACACCAGATGACGGAGCTGCAGGGGAAGGAAGATGGCCGCCGCCATGAGGACCCTGTGCCCGTCACCCCCTCAGCGGCCCGCTTACGGTCAGCCACCCCATCCACTGCTGCCCGCGCTCCGGAGGATCCGGCAGCCTCCTCCCGGCCACAACATTGCCACGGGGATCCGGCACAGGCCTCCCGCCCTTCCCCCTCACCATCCCCTCCAGGCTCCGGTGGCCATCTTGCCCGGACGCACGGCGCGGGAGACGCGACACAGGAGCTACCTACACCGCCATCAGCCGTGGGAGAGCTGCGCCCGGGGCCCCATCAGGTACCTCTAGACTGTGCCCACTGTCTGGCGCCCCTCTCCTCCTGCCCCTCTTCTCATAACAGCCCCCGGCAGGTTGAGGCCCAAATCCAAGATGGCGCCCCCCTCACTGCCCCAGAAGCGGCCGTCACTGCACCCCCTGCTGCAGCACTGAACCCAGGGGCGCCCGTATGGGTGCAATCTGCCCAGGACTTGGCATGGCTCCCCCCCCCCCCACTTCTTCCCCCCTCAGCCAGGGAGCCCCCGCACCCCCACTTGCCCTAGCTCCGGTGGGCACACAGGGTGGCCTATCACCTGCATGGTCCTCAGGATCCTCGTGGGGGGGCTCCCCTGCACGTAATCAGGCCGCACTTGGTCACACAGTGGCCTTAGTACATGCCCCTGCAGGCTCCTCTCCACCCAAGGGACTGTTGCTGGACATTCACCCCTCAATTCCTCCTTCCCTGGTTGGCACCCCACCGATATTCAGAGAAGCTACACAGCACCCTCCTCTCTGTACCCAGGAGCTACCATTGCATTTGTCCTCCTCCTGCACTTCTGGCCTTGATGATAGTAGACCTGCATCTCTGGCGGATCTCAAGATCCTTACTCAATCCTTACCCACTAGGAGTGACATCTCAATTCTAGCTAAACAACTGGTGGACGAGTGCAAGCAAGAGTTTGCGCAGTTTCGTACTGAATTAACAGCGGTCTCCACCAGAGTGGATAACCTGGAGGTCGCTCAGGAGACCGCATCCACCTCTCTGTCTGCCTTATAGTCCACTGTGAACTTGCATACTGACCAACTGTTTGTCCTCCAGCAACACATGGACGATATAGAAAACCGCAATCGGAGGAACAACTTGCGGATCCGGGGGCTTCCTGAGTCGATTGCTTCATCGGACCTGTTTGCTGTTCTCTCCGGTATTTTTAACGATCTCCTGGAGCAGCCGCCTAACACACACATTGAACTAGATAGGGCGCATAGGGCGCTACGCCCACCCAGTCGAGATGACCAGAACTCCAGGGATGTTATCTGTCGGGTTCATTTTTACTCCACTAAGGAAGAAATTCTCCTGAGGGCCCGCAAACGACGTGCTGTGGTGTATAGGGGGGCTCATCTCCTCATTCTGCCTGACCTTTCCCGACACACGCTGGCTCAGAGAGCGGCCCTGCGCCCCCTGTTGGACATTCTCAGAGACCGCAATATACCCTTTCGCTGGGGCTATCCTTTTGCGCTGACTGTCCGCCAGAATGGCCGCACCCTCACTCTACGGGCCCCCGCTGATGTTCCGGATTTCCTCAGGGACCTTGACATCACTGGCCTCACTCTCCCGGAATGGCCTTCCCTCCTCTCTTCGACCCGGGGTGCCAAGAGACCTCTCTCACCTAGAGACCCAGCATCTATCACTCAAGGACTCCCTCCGAGATCGCCACGTAGCCACGGGCCCCGTAGATCCTCGCCCCCTGCGCCTCGGCCCTCAGAGTCATCGCGCAAATGAGATGGAGCCATCTGAAATGGAACACCGCAGATGCTTCCCGTGGAGGGACCTTCGATGCTCTCTTTTCTAACACAGTGATTGTTGCTGTTTGACACCTTGTTCATATTGCCCCCTACATCTGTCTATATTGCATCCTTTTTCTGTTCTGCCTCCACTGGGCAGGTTCTGTTCTATATCTGGTACAACCCTCATAGTTCTATCCATGTTTAACCGTTAGTCATAAGTTTTGCTTGTTTGCCTTAACATACTTTCCTCAAGGTCTGTGAGGAGCCCCCTGCACCGCGCATACGGTACTTGTCTGCCTCTCTCCCCCCATAGGTGGGACACCGGACCCGAGTTTTCTCTGGTTTGGTAGCCCTTCAGCTGTGCTTTTGTTGAGAATACGCTGCAGTTTTATTCCTTACTGCTTGTATATTTGTACTCGTGTTGTGTTCTCCCACCTTCCTACCCCACCCCCCTGTTTGTCCTTCACTAATTGTTTTTCCTTTTTTCCAGAGTCGGTTGTCCCTGACGGCCCTCTCCGTAACGCCCCTTGCCCGCACCCCATGGCGAACCTTCATGTTGCCTCTTTTAATGTGCAGGGACTGAACACACCCGGGAAGCGATCACAGATCCTACATCACTTCCACCGTAGAAAGGTACATGTCCTCTGTCTACAGGAAACACATTTCAAGGTCAACCACGCCCCCGCTATCCGTCATAGACATTACACTCAGTGTTTTTTCTCTAACAACCCCGAGGCTAGAACCAAGGGAGTGGCTATTGCCATACATAAGAATTTGCCCTGCCAGATCCTTCACTGCATTACAGACCCGGCGGCTAGGTAACTTATCCTCTCCTTATCTGTTAATGGTCACGTTTTCACTATTATCAATGCCTATGCCCCGAATCATGACCAGGTTTCCTTTCTCACCCATCTGATTGAGCTGTCACTACCTGTGGTCAAGGGGACTGTAATCCTGTGCGGTGACCTTAACTTAACTTTGGACCCATCTATGGATAACTCCTCAGGTCGATCGTCTATCTCCTACGCGGCCATAAAGAGGGTCAAGCGAGCCTTTCTGTCGCTGCAACTTTATGATGCCTGGCGGCTGTCGCACTCAGCTGATCGGGACTATAGTTTCTATTCCAACCCCCATGGGACTTATAGTCGCATTGACCACATTCTCATACAGCATAGTGCCCTGCCATGGCTCTCCTACACCTCTATTGGCAACATTTTATGGTCAGACCATGCCCCTGTCTTCTGCTCCCTCACACTCCCTTTCCTGTCCAAACCTCACTGGACCTGGCATTTGAATGAGTCCCTCCTCTTGGACACCGTTTGTGTTGCTGACCTTAAACAATCGGTCATGCACTTTTGTTCCGATCATGCTGTGGATACTACTTCCCCTATTATTCAATGGGAAGCTCTCAAGTGTGTTCTCCGAGGAGTCCTCATTAAACACGGTTCCAGACTTAAGAGGGAGAAGGCGGCTTCCCTGACAAAAGCGCTTGCTAAGGTTTCCTCCCTTGAGCTCGCCCACAAACATGCTCTGTCTCTCCCGATTCTGAGGGACTTACAAGCTGCACGCTCGGAGGTTAAACGCCTCTTAGAGGCATCGTGGGGCCGTCTATTGCAGTCCTGGCGTAGTAAATTTTATGAAAATGGCAATAAGTGTGGACGCATGTTGGCGAGGGCTTTAAGGGACAAACTGGCGCAATCGCATATCCCCTGTATCCGGACCACTGCGAATGTAACTACCCATATCACCCCGGAAATAGCATCCACATTCCATTCCTACTACACTACCCTTTATAATCTTCCTAAACCCTCGGCCTCAGTGCCTGAGCCCTTCTCTCCCCCTCCTATTGCTACTCAGATCTCCAGCGATACGGCAGTAACCCTGGAGGAGCCGTTCGCGTTGCACGAACTCAATTGTGCTATTGCACAACTCCCGGGAGGGAAGAGCCCGGGCCCAGACGGCCTGACAGCCCAATTCTACAAAGTGCTTCAGGAATCCCTAGGCCCCACCATGCTCTCGGCCTTCAACTCCATATCCGACACCGTCCCCTTTATAAAGGTATAAGCAATATTACTTCGCAACCGGCCGGCACCCAGCGGTACCGCTCATTTTAAAGAGACTTTTTTTTGACTCATTTTTCTATTGTTTATTTTTTTTTTTTATTTCTATTTATTTATTTATCTGTGTATTGAACCTTTATGTGCATTTATTTAATGTTCCATGTATTAATCCTCATTTTTGATAACTATAGGAATGCGTATATATGTTTTTATCTTCTGTTGATGAATATTTATATCATGCGCTATTTATGATTATATTAAATTAATTTATTACTGTCCAAATCTTGGCCAGATTAGTATATGATTACGACCTGTACAGGTAACCATTTTAACTGGTAAGATAGGACTGTTGTGGTTTAGAGGACTAAAAAAACTTTATGTACTTCCAATTTCCTGCCTCTGTTAGGCCGTTTCCGAACGGACCTGACAGCCTGGACCAAGAAAGATTTCTCTTGGTTCGGGAGAATTAATATCCTGAAAATGACCCTTCTCCCTCGACTGCTCTATCTCTTGCAGACCATCCCAGTCCGCATCCCCGTTTCCTTTTGGAAACAAGTGCAGCATTGCTTTTCTTCCTTCGTCTGGTCCCCTGGCCGTCCCAGAATCAGACGCGAGGTTCTTTCTCGTCCTAAGGATGCGGGGGGGGGGGGGGGGGGGGGGGGGTTGGTCTGCCAGATTGCCGCCTTTATTATCTATCTTGTGTCCACGTGAGGATCTTGGACATGTTTCATCATTCTACTTCCAAGCTGTGGGTACGGTTGGCACAGGCCCAGTGCCCTCGGCCTTTGTCCACGCTCCCATGGACATGGTCCCCTACCTTGGCAGACCACACACCTCTGTCCTACACAACTCGCCATACTCTTGCATCTTTACCGGCCACCGGGTCTCCTTGTGCTCTGTTGGATAGTCGCGGTCCTATGACCCCCGTCACAGATAACCCTGACTTTCAACCAGGTATATCCCGGACCTTCTTAGGCACGCCCAGGGACACCCCTCTCCGCTTCTATCACGTGGTCAAACGGGGAGCACTGTTACCCTTATCCGACATTCTCCCCTCCGCACCCCCCTTGTCCAGACACCTGTTTGAGTATATTCAACTGCAGCATTTCTACACGACCACCTCACGTACTCACGCTCTCCATAATACGTTGTCGGACTTTGAAAAGTTGTGTGTGGCGCCTTCCTGTCCCCCACATGCCATCTCTCTCTCTTATCAACTGTTGCTCTCCTCTAGACTGGACCATCTGCCCTCCTTCTGCTCGGCATGGGAGACAGAATTGGGAAAAACTTTAACGCCTCAACAATGGTCAAAGGCTTTTTATCTATCTCACAAAGCTACTATGGCATGTAAGACACAGGAGACCAGTTATAAGATTTTGTCCCGTTGGTACCGGGTTCCAGCTGCCCTTCATCGCTGGTACCCCTTGGTCCCTGACATTTGTTGGCGTTGTGGGGGCGTGGGAGGCACCATGACACACATTTGGTGGGGATGCCCCAAATTGCGGTCATTTTGGCCCACGGTCTTGCGCCTCATTAAGGAAATTACCGGCATCACTATCCCTAATACCCCTGAAGCGACGCTGCTTTTCATGTTCCCCACAGCCCAGTCGCGCTTCAAAAAATCTCTGGCACGCCATCTGCTCCAAGCTGCCAAGTCAGTCCTCCCTCGGAAATGGAAATCCGTCGACCCTCCGACTATTGACGAATGGTTTGCGGAAATAGCCCAGACACATCACATGGAGGACCTCATTGCTGTTACCCCGGCAGCAGTGAAGAGGTACACGGCCACTTGGGGCCAATGGCTCCTATTCCTGGATTCTGATTCTTATAGAACCGCCACGGCCTGAAACCGTCCTTCTGTCCCTAGTTGCCCGAAGGGTGCCCCCCCCTCTTTTGCCGCCAGGGACAGCTTCTCTTTTATGATCCTCTTGTTGTCTTGTCCTCTCCTGTCCGGTGTGTTTTGTTTGTCGTCTTCTTGCTTCTGTCTCTCCTATCTCTGCAGTACAGCTTGCATATGATAGTACATTGTTTTTGTAATGACTTATGCTGAGATCAACCGGAATACTGATCCCGTTTTTTTCTAGTCATGTTACGGATGCTGACATTCCTACTGTTCTTTGTTAGTTCACGATTACGATTGCATTCTGTGCATTTACATCATTCCTTGTATTTACCCCTACCCCCCAGAGGGACTTGCCGTCCCGAGTTCCCATTTGTATTGTATACTTTCTTTTCTTGTCTTTGAAAATAAAAAAACTTTAAATTAAAAAAAAAAAAAAGTCACTGTCGTATTTTTTTTTTTTTTTTTTGCAGAAATCAATAGTCCAGGCGATTTTAAGAAACTTTGTAATTAGGTTTACTAGCCAAATCTGCCATTATCTGCATGTAAAAAGCCTTTTCCCAGGTCCCCCCCCTCCTTCCTCTTTTTCATCCACTCCAAAAAATCTGAAAATTGTGACTTGTTGCAGGAGTCGTACCCTGTCTGTTTTAGGGAGAGGGGAGGGGGGAGGAGGGAGTTAGCCGGCAGCAGAAAGCAGATAACAGAGGATTACAGGCATGGAGCTGGGTGACAGCTGTAATCTGAGCTCAGACAGGTCACTGGTGACTGTCACAGGAGATATCCCGTGAGGGATTTGTAGATTAACTCTTTGTTGTCCTGTTTTGGTCTTTTCTTTAGCTCTCTCCATAGGAGAACAATTAAGACAGGGGGGAGAGCTTCAAACTGCTTTTTCATGATAAAAATGCATTTTTTGGATAATAAACCCAATTACAAAGTTTCTTAAAATCGCCTGGACTATTGATTTCTGCAAAAAAAAAATTTCACGACAGTGACACTTTAAACAATACAGTAACTATGAAAGAATTGGTAAAGATAACGTGTAAAGTTTTTTTTTTTTCTTTTTTTGTCTCCTGCCTGAGGATAGGATTGGGTGGGTTATAACTTTACTGGATTGATTGTGAACAAGCTATTGTTGGCTACTGTTACTTGTTGGTTTGTTTTTTAATGATGGAATTTATAATAAAAATTATTAAACTAAAAAAAAAAAAAAAAAAAAAGGAATTAGTTTTTACCTTCAGGAAATGCCTTCAGGATTTCCTGATCAGGAAAAAAATGTTTTTAATATTTTGTTTTTGTATGCTGAAATACATCACAAGTACCCACATCTTTCCTAGTGTACCATGCCACCGCCTCACCCTTGTATACTGTGCCCCCTTTCCCTCCTTGTGTACTGTGTCACCGTCTCCCCCTCATGCCATGTGTCATCCTCTTATCTGTTGCATAACTACAGCTCCCATTATGTGATGTAGTCCTGCATATTACCATACATCATGTTGGGAGATGCAGTTATACAGCTTACCTTATACACCATGCTGTGAGATGTAGTCCTGCATATTACCACACACCACAATGAGAGATGTAGTTCTACTGTGCCACTGCATCCCCTCTCCTATACTGTGTCATCCTCTAATCTGTTGCAGAACTCCCATTATAAACTGACAATAAGACATGATGGGAGTTGTAGTTCTGCAACCTGGATAGCTGCAAGACGCAGATCCGTGCTAGTTACCAGGCCGCGGATCTGCACTGTAATGGCGCTGATTCCGGCTTGGCAATCCATTGATCTGGGCTCCAGGAGCCCAGAGCAATGCATCACTGATCCCATGGATCTAAGCAGTACATATTTACTGCATAGATCTCTATGAGGGATCAGTGTAGCATTTTATAAATAAAAATAAGCATATTTGTATCACCGTGTGCGTAATCGACCAAACTATTAAATTATCACATAAGCGAAAAAAAATGCCAAAGCACAAAATTGCTGAATTTTAGTCACATCAAATCCAGAAAAATTGTAATAAAGACTATACTGTATACAATCAAGGTACCTATGGAAAGTACAGATTATGGTGCAAACAATTACACCTCACAGAGCCACATAAGACCTAAGGATAAAAGTGTTATGGTAATAGCAATTTTAGGAACATTTTGTTTTTTTTTTAAAAAAGGTTTTAATTTTTTTGAAAGCCATCAAATAAAATAAAAGTTATATAAGTTGCATATTGTTGTAATCGTACTGACTTGAGCAACATATATACTATGTCAGTTTTACCATAGGGCAAACTATGTAAATTAAGTCTGTTATTGCAAAGCAAAATTAATGTAGCGAAAATCTAGGGCTCATGTTAGTCTGTAGGTGAACAAATACAAGCGCTATGGCTAATTAAACATGAGGAGGAAAAAGGAGGAGGAGGTCATCAAAAGGGTTAGAGGAGAAGTCCGGCCAAAATAAAAAATACATTGCAGACAGCAGGGTGCGGGAACCTCAGTTTCTTTTGGGTTCCCATGTTGTCCCGATGGGAAGGGCTTGCTCAGCCAGTCAGTGACAGCAGTCACTGGAGCGGCATTCCTAAGCTACGGGAGCTTTAGGAGGCAGGTGGGGGTTCGCAAGTGCCTTTGCGACCCTGAGGTGGCACTGGGACGAGTAAGTATTGATTCTTTATTATGTTCCCCCTAACTGCAATGTGTGGCTGGACTTAAGAGGTTAATGCATTAAATATGTCACATATCCACTACACTAGATGCATATAATTTACTGTATAATGAGACTGCAGGACTTACATGAGGTGATTCCCGCACTGTCTTCAGAGTCCTCCAAATGATCGAAATCAAAGCTCACATTTGGATGCTATAAAGAAGCAGGACACATAATAAATGCTTAGGCTCTTACAACTTGCACAAAACTAACCATCTACCTTAAGTCACCTTATGCTTTAATAACTTGTTCCACATTTCAGCTTTACTCTTCTGGAGAATAATTACAATTTCTCCATTCCTTAATGTGCATTCACATTTGTGTTCTACAATTTCCTTGTAGAGCTCCATATCTGCAACATAAAGCTTTCCTCCAGCATAGCAACTGCAAGAAAAATATCAAGTGAAAGTAAAAACACAAAACAAAGCATTTATCAGCATACAGGTATTATACACATGGTGCATATACAGAAATCTAATAAAGCAATGACAAATCACTAAGACTTGACCATCAGCGCATGATATTCGGAAAACACAGATTAAAGAAACATAAAAGTAGTAAAAGTACATCAGAAACTAGTATAACTACCCAAAACAAGCAATGACAGCTCAACTTGCATTTTAGCAAAGCTGTGCTGTTGGTTTCCGTGGCCAGTTTATGCCAGTTTCTAGATTAAATACATAGTTTATTGTGGATCAGGCTCGGTGAGACTATTTTAGTGTCCATTTTAAAATCACTCACCTAAACACGAGTCTGTTATAGTAGAATGTACACTTGTGATCCCTCACGTCCCGCAGTTTAACATTCAGGATGACAGTGTTATCTAATTCGAACCATATGACCTGTGGATACAAACTAAAAAACAATAGGGCATTTAACTTTTTAGGTGTCATTCAATAACCACATAGAATAAACTGTTTAAAGAAAGGGAATTAGCACCTCCTGCTGGTTATAGGGAAATATTTCCTACATACATGGAAACATGTCAACAAGCTAAAAAAATGTGAACAGATTTCTTGAGGCTTTGGTGCCTATTCCCCATACAAACAACATTTAAGATGTGTCAAATGAAAAGCTGGGCCATTTTCCAATAATGAACGATAGCTTAGATTTTGTTATTATATTAAACTCCACATTCAAATGATATTTGGCTTCATATTCTAGGTGCAATAATAATATATGTCAAGTTTTACTTCCTGATTCTGTGTGTATGGGAAGATGTTGGTAACAAGAAACATTACACTTGCTATTGTCACATTCACCTGTACAGCGTTCAGTGACTTTGAGACCGGCTTTTCATTATTGTGCAGACAGGGCCGCAGGAATAATTACTGACTCATGTGGCCCACCTTTGCTTTCATTATTTGTTGGACATTAGGGTCCATTTACACAGAAAGATTATCTGAAAGATTATCTGCCAAAGATTTGAAGCCAAAGCAAAGAATGGATTTGAAAAGAGGACAAATCTCAGGTTTTCCTGTATGACCTGTTCTCTGTTTATAGTCTGTTCCTGGCTTTGGCTTCAATTACACAGGGCAATATTAGCATGTCTCCTGACAATGCCTCCTTACTATCCTCTCTATTTGTACAGCCTCCAGTGACATAGGTTTGGGATACAGAAACGGTTCTTCAGGTTTCCACAGCCCTTTGAGTATGTGCTCTCCGATTGTCACACTGCGCAAGTAATAACTCCTTACACCTAAACAGAATGTATTACTGGCATTTGGAACCCCACTCTGATTCTGCAGGACCAACAACAGTACAGCACTGCCTTTCAACCGAGACCACAAACGAGTAGAACACATACTTAAAGAGAAATAGGCGCCTCCTCAAAGGGGATAGAACCATAGGCGACAGCCTCCCCAAGGAACCAACGATAGTATACAACAAAGCCCCCAATTTGGGCATCAAGGTGGCTCCTTCCATTCAAAACTCAAGACCAAATTCCAAATCCAGTACATGGCTAGAAACAGCGGGCTTCCATAGATGTGGGACTTGTTCCAAATGTAGAGCGACCTCTTTTGCAAGGTAAACCTCAAGTGTGTAATCTACCACTAACAATTTCAATGGAAAATCATAGAATGTTTATCATGTAACTCTAAAGGTGTCATATATTTGATTTAAGGTGGGTGTGCAAAACAGTATATTGGCAGAACCAAAAGACCTCAGAGTGAGGGTGGCTGAACACATATAACATCAAAAAAGGCGATAAGACGCATCCGTTATCAAAACACTTCACGGCAAACCATCAGAATGATCCAAGCTCCCTGGTTTTTGCAGCTCTTCTCAGGGTGGCTAAAGATTGGAGGGGAGGAGATTATCTGAGAAAGATGTCGAGAGCGGAAACAAAAAGTATACGATTTTGAATCTTTGGAGCCCAAGAGTCTCAATGCCAATCTGGAATTATATGCATTTATTTAAATAAGGGTGGAAGGCCATTTATAGCGCCAGCGTCCCCACCAAGGCCCAGATTATGACTATACCACCCCATGAAACAATTCCCTAGACCAGTTACCCCTGAACATTAACCTATTTGTACATTGCCCACTATTGAAGATATCCACCTATAAGTGTTGTGTCCCCAGACCCCACCATCTTATAAACCAACCCTATAGGTTAATGACCTTTAACCCCTTCGGGACCAGGCTAATTTTCGTTTTTGCGTTTTCGTTTTTTCCTCCTTGTGCTTAAAAGGCCATAGCATTTTTACACCTACAGACCCACATGAGCCCTTATTTTTTGCGTCACTAATTGTACTTTGCAATGACAGGCTGAATTTTTGCATAAAGTATACTACGAAACCAGAAAAAAATTCAAAGTGTGGTGAAATTGAAAAAAAACAACGCATTTCTTTTATTTGGGGGGAATGTGTTTTTACGCCATTCGCCCTGGGGTAAAACTGACTTGTTATGCATGTTCCTCAAGTCGTTACGATTAAAACGATATATAACATGTATAACTTTTATTGTATGTGATGGCCTGTAAAAAATTCAAACCGTTGTTAACAAATATACGTTCCTTAAAATCGCTCTATTCCCAGGCTTATAGCGCTTTTATCCTTTGGTCTATGGGGCTGTATGAGGTGTCATTTTTTGCGCTATGATGTGTTCTATCGATACCTTGATTGCGCATATACGACTTTTTGATCGCTTTTTATAAAAAATTTTCTGGATTTAATGCAACCAAAAATGCGCAATTTTTAACTTTGGGATTTTTTTGCGCTGACGCCGTTTACTGTGCGAGACCAGGAATGTGATTAATAGTTCGGGCGATTACGCACGCGGCGATACCAAACAGGTTTATTTATTTATTTGTTTACTTTTATTTATAACCTGGGAAAAGGGGGGTGATTCAGACTTATTGGGGGAGGGGGCTTTTTACTAATGACAACACGTTTTTTTTTTTTTTACACATATACTAGAAGCCCCCCAGGGGACTTCTAGTATATATACTTTAATCTCTCATTGAGATCTTTGCTGTATAGATATACAGCAAAGATCAATGAGATCGGCACTCGTTTGCTTTCGGCTGCTGCAGCCGAATACAAACGAGTGCCGAGCCGGGAACGGCGCCATCTTGGACGAGTGCCCGGCCGGCATCAGACACCAGGGAAATGCTGTATCCGGTAATCGGATGCAGCTGTCATGTTTGACAGCTGCATCTGATTACTGTATTAGCGGGCACGGCGATCGGACCGTGCCCGCTAATACCGGCGGTCCCGGGCTACAAGCGGCACACGGGATTGCCACGCGGCACACGGGATTGCCACGCGGCCCCGCTCTAAACGCCCGCACCCGCGCAAGGACGTACAGTTACGTCCTTGTGCGGGAAAGGGTTAAATTTCATCTCATATGTATACTGTTCACTGTACTGGAGATAACCCCTCAATCTTATTAGACATTTGTTCTGAGCTGTGTAGCCTGATGTCAAACTAACATTATCTGCTGTGCATCTTCTATTACACTCTTATAATTGTATTATTATATAACTGTACTTTGATATCAGTTTTTAACAAGTGTTACTTTTTAAATTATATCAATACATCACATCAAGTGGTGTTTGATTTGTACATCTGTACACATCATGTGCAGGTATAATTAGACATCATATATCAAGCTATGGGTGGAAGCACAAGTCCCCATCCGGAACATTTTTCTGGATTTTACATCATGAAACAAATGCCATCAGTGTCGGACTGGGATACCTGGGGCCCACCAGAGGAAATGATCCTTAGGGCCCACCAAAGAAGAATCGGTAAAAAGGGACATACTGACCCGGCCCTATCCTGGATTCATATGAATCTGCGACAACTCCCTTGTGAATGACATGTTTTCAGTCGAACTATAACTCTCAAAATACCCTACACTCATGAAGCTTTAATGAAGGGTATGTTGGGAGTTGTAGTTTCAGACAGAACAAACCTTTAATAATTGATTGTTGTGCAGAAGCTTCTGGTGATGTAATCTGTTACAACCAGCAGCCCTGAAGGTCCAGCACTATATGTCTCTACAGTGGCAGCTCATATGTACTACAACTCCAAGCATATCCTGAAGGATGCAGACTATCAGTAAATGCTGGGAGTTGTAATGCCTGCAGCTGTTGTACCTGGAGGATTCTTGGTGTATTGTACACTAAATGCTTTGTGGGAGATCAGAATACATTGTTATGTGGGGGCTCAGTGTGTGGAAGTGACCCCAGAACAGCACTAAAATATTTATCATCAACATACTGTACCTCTCAACATACCATCACACTGTTACTGACCAAATCATCATCATACTACTACTCCTTTATCCTCCTGCACCTTCATCATCATACTACTACCTCCATTATCATACTACCCATTCATCTTTCTGCCCCTCCATCCTCATACTACACCCGTTATCATCATACTACTACCGCCTTCATCATATTACTACCCATCTATCATCCTCCTTCCCCATCATACTACTACCCCCTTCATCCTCCTGCCCCTCCATCATATTACTACCCATCTATCATCCTTCTACCCCATCATACTACTACCCCCTTCATCCTACTGCCCCTCCACCATCATAGTAGTACCCCTCTCATCCTTTTGCCCCTCATCAGCATACCAGTACCTCCCTTATTCTCCAGCCCCTCCATCTGTATTTAAAACAAAAAACAGCTATACTTACCTCACCTGTATGGTTCCTCTAGTCTCCCAGCGTTTCCTCTCCCTGCTCTGCTTGAGTGAGATTGCGAACGCCAGAAGGGGGCGGGGCTTCCCGCTGCGGGGGCAGGGTTTCCCGGGAGTACCCAGGACATGGTTTTGCCAGGGCTGTCTCCTCAGAGACGGGCACACCCGGCAAAACCATGTATTTATCCTGCTGCAGCTGGGGGCCCACTGAGGACAGGCAGCATCATCCTATGGCTGTCTGGGGGCCCCAGCTGCTGGACAAGCAGTGGAGAGCTTGTTAGCCATTTCATACTTTACTGAAGCCACTGAGGAGGAAACCCATGAACCCGTTTACATCAATAACTCATACATCAGATACAGCCATAAGTAGCTAGGGGCCCTGCTACTCAGCTCAGATTCAACAAGTGCCAGCACTAGGACTCAGAGAATACCAGCATTAGGACTAAGCCTCTAAATAAAACCAAGAACGAGGCTGCTCGAGCGCAAGATAAGACAGAGGACGTACAGCTGGCTGAAGGGGAAGAATGATATCCAGACACACTCAGGGTGGCACTGTGACTAGCGAGGGGAGGGTGAGATGTGCTGAGGGCACCAGTCTGTGTCTGTCAGTTTAGTTTCTTTTTCTCCCCTAGCCTAACAAGCACTAACATCTGCTGTACTACATACCTCACTGCTGACTGCGCTCCCGTCGCTGTCAATCTGCACTGCCCAACAGGCTGGTTGGCACTTGCTGTTCTACTACTACTACTACTACAAAAAAAAAGACATTTTATGGTCAAGCTGGGACTTGTGGTACCACACCTATATACCTACCAAAAGGGCCCTTTGGTTACACTACATACTCTATGACCAAGAACTTCTGTGGTTTGCATATAGTACGGGCAGAATAACTTCTAAGCACATAAGACACATTAATTGCTACATTTGGTTATATCCCATCTATGTCATTTTTAATTCTTTTATGATTGATAGTACCATTTTAGTTGCATTAAATGAACAATTAATACATTTTCATTTATTTTAACCTCTTAAAGACAGAGCCCAAAATGGCCTTAAAGGGGTATTCTCCCCAAAATTATTTTTGCATTAATACATTGCCCACCCGTAGCTTTCCATCCTTCCAATATAAAGTTATTATGGATTCTGCACAGTTTTGCTGTTATCTAGATGCCCCCACCCCCACCGAATGCATAAAATCATCAAACCTCAGTCCAACCAGACACCGCTCCCTGCTCCTGGCCCCGACCCTCCGAGACGGCATCAGGTGTCGGAGGGCCGGGTTAGCTGATCCGGTCCCCTCAAAAAATGTCACAAGAAGTATAGTAAGCATATGGACCCCACTGGTGACAGATACAAATGTGGAAGTGTGCCGTGAAAATGAAAAATAAAATTATTTACACTAAAACGTTGGTATAACTAAATTTTTCATGTTCACAAGGGGTTAAAAGAAAAAAAAATAAACCACTAATCATGTAGCAATTTCCCCCAATTACAGGGGTACCCCACATGTGGACACAAAGTGCAAAGCCGGTGCACGGAAAGCCTCCAAAGGGAAGGAGCGCAATTTGGATTTTGGAGGCTGGATTTGGCCAGAATGGAGGATGAAGGCCATGTCAGGTTTGCAGAGCCCCCGTGCTGCCAAAACATTGGGAACCCCCACAAGTGACCCCAACGAACTCAGGAATCTGTAGTTTGTACGGGGTGGGGTCACTTGAGGGGGCTTGTGGGGCTTCCTGGGGCCTAGTCCTGTGCTGGCACCTTATGGGCTTGTCATCACTAAATGACGATGAGGAAGAAGGAACGAGGGATCTTCCTCTTCTCCCTCACTGGTCTCAGTATCGGAAGCAATCCAGGCATATGCCTCCTCAGCTGAGAACAACCTATGCACCATTTTTTTTTTTTTTTTTCTTTAGGATGCCTTCACACACGGGATCCGCAGCGGATTTCACGCTGTGGATTCACAGCGAAATCCGCAGCGGATTCAGTGTCAGTGCATCCCTATGAGAATACATACACGCAGAGGGATTGACATCCACCTGCGTATATGTAAGTTAACCCCCAGCTGGCCGAAAGCATACATCATCTCCTCCACGCTCTGGTTTGCTTCGGGGCTCCTGGCGTCTGTTCATCCCACACAGCTAATCTGTGTGCTGCCCCACCACAGCCACTGATTGGCTGAGCGAGACGTCCTGCTGAGATCCCCTGAAGCAAACCGGAGCGGGGAGGAGATGATTTATGCTTCCGGCCAGCGGGGGGTTAACTTACATATACACAGCAGGATGTCATTCCCACTGCGTGTATGTATTCTCATAGGGATGCACTGACACCCGCTGGCTTGAAATCCACTGCGGATTCGGTGTGTGTGAAGGCACCTGTAGAGGGGTGTGTAAGTGTAAATGCTATGAGAGGGTGGCAGGAGGGAGGGGAGAGGGTGGCAGGAGGGAGGGGAGAGGGTGGCAGGAGGGAGGGGAGAGGGTGGCAGGAGGGAGGGGAGAGGGAGGGAGGGGAGAGGGTGGCAGGAGGGAGGGGAGAGGGTGGCAGGAGGGAGGGGAGAGGGTGGCAGGACGGAGGGGAGAGGGTAAGGGGAGAGGGTGGCAGGAGAGGGTAAGAGGAGAGGGTTGCAGGAAAGAGGAGAGGGTGGCAGGAGAGGAGTGAGGGTAAGAGGAGAGGAGAGAGGGTGGCAGGAAAGGGTAGGAGGAGAGGGTGGCAGGACTGAGGGCAGAGGCTAAGAGGAGAGAGTGGCAGGAGAGGAGAGAGGGTAAGAAGAGAGGGTGGCAGCGGAGAGGGTGGCAGGGGAGGGAAGAGGGTGGCAGCGGAGAGGGTAAGGGGAGAGGGTGGAAGCGGAGAGGGTAAGGGAAGAGGGTGGCAGGGGAGGGGAGAAGCTGCCAGGGGAGGAGAAAGGGTGGCAGGAAAGAGGAGAGGGTGGCAGGAAAGTAGAGTGTAAAAGGAGAGGGTGGGAGGGTGGCAGGAGAGGAGAGAGGGTAAGAGGAGAGGGTGGCAGCGGAGGGGGAGAGGGTGGCACGACTGAGGGGAGAGGGTGGTAGGAGAGGAGAGATGGTGGCAGCGGAGAGGGTGGCAGGAGAGGGAAGAGGGTAAGAGGAGAGGGTGGCAGGACGGAGGGGAGAGGATAAGGAGAGAGGAGAGGGTGGCAGGGGAGAGGGTGGCAGGAGAGGGGCGAGGGTAAGAGGAGAGGGTGGCAGGAGAGGAGAGAGGGTAAGAGGAGAGAGGGTAAGAGGAGAGAGGAAAGGGTGGCAGGACAGAGGGGGTGGCAGGAGAGGAGAGAAGGCAAGAGGAGAGGGTGGCAGCGGACAGGGTTGCAGGACAGGGGCGGCAGGACGGAGGGGAGAGGGTAAGAGAAGAGGGCGGCAGGACAGAAGGGAGAGGGTAAGAGGAGAGGGCGGCAGGACGGAGGGGGGGTGGCAGGAGAGGCTAAGAGGAGAGGGGGGTGGGGTGGCAGGAAGGAGGGGGTGGGCAGCAGGACAGAGGGGGGGGTGGCAGGATGGAGGGGGGAGGTAGGACGGAGGGCGGCAGCACAGGGAGGAGGAGCAGGAAGCACCGGGAGGGGCGGAGGAGGAAGAGGGAGAAGGACACACCCGGAGGGGGGAGGAGGGGGAGCACAGGGAGATCAGATAGCAGCAGGGAAAATTCTTGGATATGCCTGTAAATTGTAGTTGATTTCAGATAGAACTAAGTTTCCTATGAATATATTTCAAAAGTTTATGAACAGTAAACTTGCTTCCTTATGATTGCAGAAGTAATAAATATGTAGGCTGTTATACTGTATTCTATACAATTCACAAAACAGTAACATGAGAACTCTTCCATATCATAGAAACTAGAGCCAAATAACATTTTTCTTTGTGATATTTGAATTCAGCACATAAAAATCATTAAGAAATGGATAATTTTATTTCTGAACCAAACATCTTTTGAAAATTTGTTGACCAGTGTAATCGTACGTGTAAACGCAGCGAACGATTAAACGACGAGCGAGAAATCATTCATTTTGATCTTACAACATGTTCTTAAATCGTCGTTAGTTCCATGTAAACAGTCGTTCACTGATTTAACCTACATGCGAGATAGGCTTAAGTGATCGTAAAACGATTTTTCCATACTATATATATCTACTATATTTCTCGGTGGCGTAAACTAAGTTGGAGACATTTAATATGCCCACCTCCCTCTATTTGCCAAAAAGGGGATTTTGCTTTCATAGGGGAAATGCAGGATGGTGCAAGAGATCAAGAAATTCACTCACCTGCCAGGGTAGCCCCAAATGTTTTTGTCCCGGCAGCCAGGCTTTAATGGAATCACAAAATATCAGACTATGTTTCATATCCCTTGGAAGAGCTCCATATTTTGTTTGGAGTGGAATGTTAAGGGACCATAGATGGGCTAGGTGTGCCTCCAAAACATAATTAGGTTACAAACCCACTTGGCGGGTCTGCAGCGAGTCTCCATGCTGCGTTTTTGCAGCGAGACTCGCTGCAGATCCCGGCCCTATACTTTTAATGGCAGACAAACACGCAGCAGGGATGTACATCCCTGCTGCGAGTTTGTCTGCAGCCCACCCCATTAACCCCCCGGCCGCCGGAGCTGATACTTCACCTGATCCCGGCTCCGGCGGTTCCCGATGTCTTCAGCAAGCCGGAGCGGGGACCAGGTGAAGTGCCCCTCCGCAGCCCCGGCCGCCCGATCGCCCCCCCCCCCCCGGCCGCCCGATCGCCCCCGCGTAGCACCGATTGCACGCCCCACCGCAGCACCGATCGCTTACACGCCCCCCTGCAGCCCCGGCCGCTCGATCGGGGGGGCGTGCGATCGGTGCTGCGGGGGGACGATCGGGCGGCCGGGGCTGCGGGCGGCTGGCTGGAGCATATACTTCACCTGGTCCCCGCTCCGGCTTGCTGAAGACATCGGGAACCGCCGGAGCCGGGATCAGGTGAAGTATCAGCTCCGGCGGCCGGGGGGTTAATGGGGTGGGCTGCAGACAAACTCGCAGCAGGGATGAACATCCCTGCTGCGTGTTTGTCTGCCATTAAAAGTATAGGGCCGGGATCTGCAGCGAGTCTCGCTGCAAAAACGCAGCATGGAGACTCGCTGCAGACCCGCCAAGTGGGTTTGTAACCTTAGAGAAGTTGCTAGAGCTATGCAACCAATCCATCCCATGTCTCATAAGATAAGCAAGATTATTTAATCATACATCAGGTAGATTTAGTCCCCCCTTTACTTTGGTTACCAGAAGCTTTTTTTGGGCTATTCTATACCGCCTAGAGGCCCATATGAATTTTAGGATTGCCACATTGACGTCTGTGTGCTTCAGCAATAACAGTGTAGTCTGGAGTGGGTAAAGCATTTTAGTAAACTCAGGGCCGTTGGCTTGAAGTAGTGCCTATTTGTTCTCAGGCTGTGTGCACACTATGGTTAAACCCTCTCACTACAATGGAGTGTGGAAGATAAATATATATAGAGACACAAATAGTATATATTGAATGATAGATATTTAGTTTGGTATAGATAGTAGCGTTCCCTAATCACAGCAGTATATTCTGCAAGGTAAGTTTGTATACTTATGAAATGGAGCTAAGATAAACACACTCACACTCTCACTGTGATTGCTTAGCAGGGTCCTGATGTGCTCCGGTAGTACAGCAGTTTTTGTCTGTTGTTCCCATATACAAAATGATACTTGGTTTGCTGTTCTAATCCTCTGTGATGGCTAGCAGTCCTTGATCCTCAGTTCTTTGCGTCCGGAAGAGCACGTCCCGGCTGGTGACGGCTCTGTTATCCGGTACTTTTGTAGAACAGGAAAGTTTCTCAGAAATTCAAAGTCTCAGAAGTTCAGTGTGACGTCACATCTACTACTGATTCCTGAAAGGGTCAAATCTTCTTGAGAAAGAGGGGCGTACCCCTCGAAACATGTCGGAGGTATTCTGACCCTTTCAGAGAGGGTGAGTGTGTTTATCTTAGCTCCATTTCATAAGTATACAAACTTACCTTGGAGAATATACTGCTGTGATTAGGGGAACGCTACTATCTATACCAAACTAAATATCTATCATTCAATATATACTATTTGTGTCTCTATATATATTTATCTTCCACACTCCATTGTAGTGAGAGGGTTTAACCATAGTGTGCACACAGCCTAAGAACAAATAGGCACTACTTCAAGCCAACGCCCTGAGGACTTAGCAATCAAGAGGAGCGCGATCAGATACCTTGTTTTATATTATTACCATTGCAAGCTACATGCAGGTAGTAGCTCTACACTGATACGCAGCCCCAAACAGAGTGGACAGCGCTATATAGTGCATCATATTGTACTTTAGATTTTAGTAAACTCCATTTTCACTAGGCCCACCCTGGCAAAGTGAGTGATGCAAATGGGACCATCTTTGTAGGTCAGACTGGATTTTTTGGATTATGATTTTGGGGGGGGGGGGGGGGGGGAGAGGACTCAGAGAATACAATGAACTGGGAGTTATATTGTGGCTGCAGAGATAACTGAGGTTGGGAACCATTAGGATGTGGCAGGGAAAGGTCTGGCAATTTGCTCTTTTCTTCGTTGACCTTGAGTTCTGACTGCAAACCAAAGTCAGACAATTATTGAAAGAGCTTGGCTAGGTCTCTGCTGGGAATATTAGCATGGAGCTCTTCAGCATTTTCAGCTTTGGAGACTATGTGGAAATATGTAAAGATATTACTCTGAAAAAAAAACTGCATTAAAAGGCAGCAAGGAGTGTACGGGCCAGCAAAAGGAGCAGAATCCTCCCTCGGAATCCAGCTTGCCTCAGTCTCACACAGTGTGTCTATGGGAGGGCTTGCAAACCTAGGTTTCCCCTGCCAGAAACATATTTCATGGTAGCATCAGGAAACCCCCGCCCTTCTATGAAGCGGCTCCCCTTGAATAGAGGGGAGGGAATTCCCTCCCACTGGGGGCGGGCCGGTACCAGTGGATAGAACTGCACAGTACACAGGAACCGGGCCGCAGTTAAAAAAAAATGGACCGCGCCACAGGCTTTCCTGTGACGGCGCCGTTCTATCCGTGGGTCATATTGAAGAGGATGTACCTGATAGTACATCCTTTTTAATGGTAAAGGATGTATTTGATACATCCTGGCTACTAGTGGTATGTTTTAAGCTCTCTAACAAGTATGGTTGGATGCTCACAGCTGTAAATACTTTTATTTGTCACCCAAACCCTCTTCAACAAGCTGTAGACTAGTGCCTGAGATATAGATGTATAAAGTAAAGGGAGAAGGCTGTGAATGTTTTCTTTTACATAAAAAAAAGAACCACATCACACAGAGTAAAACTGGCGGAATTCCACAGCGGAGAATCCCGTTAGTATCCCTCTGCACCTGACAGGACATTTACCAGTGTTAGGAAAACAATGTCAGATAAGCTGCACCAAACACAAGCAAATATCAATACAATTTATATATTTAACACTGTATACTGTATTTGAAATTGGTTGGTTCTTTTGTTTTTTTACACACACACACCTGTTGTGAAGGTATACGAGTGGTATAAACAAACTCCTCCTTACATTTTTTACCACAACACATTTTGTTTGCACAAGTCTTCTGCTTGAGTATGCATATTTGGATAAAATAGATACCATCCATCAAGAGATCATCTCCCAGTCCCCAAGTAATGCTAATCCTATTCCCTCTCACTGTTCCTCCTCATCCCAGGAACCAGTAACAGAAGAGGAAGTCTCCAGACTCCTCTCCTCCCACCTCCCTAGTGACCCTATATCCTCACACCTTGTCCAGTCTTTCCCTCCTGCTCTAGCTACTTACCTAAAATCTTCAACCTCTCCCTTCTCTCTGGCATCTTACCCTCAACTTTCAAACACTCCGTCATCACTCCATTATTGAAAAAAAAACCTCCCTAGACCCCTCCTGTACAGCCAACTATTGACCGGTCTCTAATCTCCCTTTTATCTTTAAACTCTTGAAACGTCTGGTACATTCCCGCCTAACCCACTTCCACTCTGAAAACTCTCTTGACCCCCTTTAGTCTGGTTTCTGTCCCCTCCATTCTACA
Source organism: Dendropsophus ebraccatus (assembly GCF_027789765.1). Taxonomy (NCBI): domain Eukaryota; kingdom Metazoa; phylum Chordata; class Amphibia; order Anura; family Hylidae; genus Dendropsophus; species Dendropsophus ebraccatus. The sequence goes on from NC_091457.1 coordinate 85,066,432, forward strand.
GAAACTGCCCTTACAGAAGAATCTAATGATCTCCTCAATACCAAATCTAAAGGCGACCATTCTCTGCTCAGTCTCTTGTATCTATCTGCAGCATTTGTAGACCACCAGCTCCTCCTCTCCATGCTCCGCTCAATCGGTCTCAAGGACTCTGCTCTGTTGCATCTGCTAAAACTCTCATTGTCGCTCTGATTCATTCCAGTCTAGACTACTGCAATTCCCTACTAATCGGCCTTCCTTCCTCTAAACTTTCCCCCCTTCAGTCTATTGGTGGTGGCTGGAGGGATGTATGCTGGTTTGCAGAATGTGGGGTGGTTATGGTGATCGGCCTGGTACTACTCCCCCATTATCTGCTCATACTATGAGCAGATGATGGGAGTAGTACAGTGTGTATGTTTCCCACACACCTGCTCGGTGCCATCTATCTCCCTCTTTCCCGGTGTGAGCCTGGTCATCGGCAGCACAGGGAGAGAGGGAGATGCCCTCTGTGATACATTACATACAGTTGCATATACAATACACTACATAGACTTCTACATGTAGTGCGCCCCCTGCTGGACACCCCATAGGAATTACACCTGATTCGTGACGTCACAGTTTTTTAGGGAATCTGAAGCCTGCTTGATCTTCTAAATTAAGGGAAATAGCACAATATGTGCATTTCCCATAATTAACCTCTTAAGGACGCATGACATACCGGTATGTCATGCATCCGCAAGAGGTGTTCAGAGCGGGGCCGCTCGGCGACCCCGCTCTGAACCGCCGCTATCCTGGGTACCGCGTGTAGCCCGGGACCGCGGCTCAAAGTTGACAACTGCATCCGATTACTGCATGCAGCACTTCCCTGGTGTCTAGTGGGGTGGATCGCTCCCGGACAACGTCCCGGAGGAGCGATCCACACGTCTATGGAGCCGAAAGCAAACGAGTGCCGATCTTATTGATGTTTGCTGTATACGGCGTAAGCGCATAAAAATCCCAAAGTGCAAAATTGCACATTTTTGGGTCGCATCAAATCCAGAAAAAATCTAATAAAAAGTGAATAAAAAGTCGCATATGCGCAATCAAGGTACCAATAGAAAGTTAACATTATGGCGCAAAAAATGACACCTCACACAGCCCCATAGACCAAAGGATAAAAGCGCTATAAGCCTGGGAATGGAGCGATTTTAAGGAACATATATTTGTTAACAATGGTTTGAATTTTTTACAAGCCATCAGATAAAAGAAAAGTTAGACATGTTATATATCGTTGTAATCGTAACGACTTGAGGAACATGCATAACAAGTCAGTTTTACCCCAGGGCTAATGGCGTAAAAACAAATACCCCCCAAATAAAAAAAAAAATGCGTTTATTGTTCAATTTCACCACACATTGAATTTTTTCCTGGTTTCGCAGTGTATAAAAATTCAGCCTGTCATTGCAAAGTACAATTAGTAACGCAAAAAATAAGGGCTCATGTGGGTTTCTAGGTGGAAAAATGCAAGTGCTATGGCCTTTTAAACACAAAAAGGAAAAAACTAAAACGCAAAAACGAAAATTGGCTCCGTCCTTAAGAGGTTAATGTACATTAGGAATTTGTCTAACTTTCCATAAGTAATAAATATTAAAAAAATACTTTTGGCTGGACTTCTCCTTTAATGCTGTTCTCGGTCATTTAGTTACACTGATATCTGCAGCTTTAAATCTGCTGCAGATGCTGTGGGTGTTTATGAACACTTGGGCATGATTTACACGTTCCATGGGTGGAACTTATGGATTACATGCTACAGACCGGACTTCGATGTTCCCTGCATCATCCTTTATTATGATGCTGTGAGCTCCGAAATAGTAAAATCTTTGCACTACTGTACTGACACTGCATCCCTGGGAGTTTCAAAGTCTGGTCCTTAGCACATAGTGCGCAAAAACAGTCCACACACAGAATGTGTGAATCAGGCATTAAGCTTTTTTTTTTTTTTTCTGCATGGCATGCTATGCGCTTTTAATTTTTTATTTCCAGATCCCGTGTTCATGTATATGTAGTGATGTCTAAGTGATATGTAATTACTATGCTAATGTAAAAAAAAAAAAAACATTTCCGGAGGTGTGGTGCCTATAGCTTTCTTGGGTCACACTTTTAGGAAAATTTGCACTTAAACAACGTGTCTATTTTTAGAAGATATGTGGGTATTGGGGTGTAGTAGTAGCAGCAGTGTGTCCCTCCATTGTTTCCGCTGGGCATTGATGCCCCAGCTACAGTTCTCTGTCCCAGGAGCAACACTGTACAGAGAAAATTAAATAGGGAACCAGCCTAAACCTTGAGATCCCTACCCATAAGCAAAATTTCTGTTTAACCTTTTTTATAGACATCTTTCTACTTCACAATCATGATAACAAACCTTGTTGGGGGAAGAGTACTCAAAGGCTCTGAGTCACCAGGAACTTCTTTAAGCTCTTGGAGTTCTTCATCAAAGTGGGGCAACAGTTTGGCACTAAAATCCTTGTTCTCATTATCTAAAACAAAAAGATCCAAAAAGAACTTCAAAAGATCAGACCTGTACCCTTATGTCTTGTATGTGTGTGTGTTACAGACACACTAGGAGAATAAGAGCATACCAGAGTCTGCAATCTCCAGACATGAAGGAGCAGATATACTGTTATCATCTGTACATTTCCCAGGATCTACTACATTCTGTTCTTGTTCCCTGTCAAAACAACAAATCCAGGAGGTAGCAAGGCAAAATGGAGTAGGGATATATTTGAACAATGATATAGGATATGTAGATAAAACCTTATGTACATACTAGATAGGTCCAATGTGAACATTCTGCTGAGTGTGATGCACTTGATCTGTGCGGTATTCTTCATGTACAAACCTATTTTTAGACACTTGTGAGGATCTACTGAGTTCCAGTAAAGCTTTCAGTTGGAGTACATGTTGGGGGTTGTCGGTACCCAGCCCAGTAGAAAGAATTTCCTGCCGTACATTAAGGTCATATACACAGGATGACAAATCGGACAATGTGGTCACCTGCACCTAAAATTGGAGGTGAATGGTTTATTTTGGAGTTCAACAGAAGTTCAATGTGAAAGCAAATAATGTAATAAATGCCTACATAATTGTACTCATACATGCTTGGGGGGTGCATTTTAATCTTAAAAGCTTTAATGCTTTAAAAGATCATTCAGAAACCACCAATTAAAGGGTTAGTGCGGCGCTAAGCAATTATTCACAAAATAATACACATTACAAAGTTATACAACTTTGTAATGTATGTTATGTATGTGAATGGCCCCCTTCCCCGTGTTTCCCCCCACCTACGCTAAACCCGGAAGTGTGGTGCATTATACCCACCTGATTCGTGTCGACCCCCGGCCGCCATCTTGTGACAATGATGTAATCTTCGGGAGGCCGGACGAACAGCTGCAGCTGTCCCCCCTCTGCCGTGTCATCAGCTGCTCAGCTGCGATTGGCTGAGCTTAGTTATGCTCAGCCAATCGCGGCTGAGCAGCTGATGACGCGGCAGAGAGGGCCCGGAATGCAGGAGGGCTGGTGCAATCCGGCCGGCCTCCCGAAGACGACGTCATTGTCCCCAAGATGGCGGCCCAGGGTCGACACGAATCAGGTATGTATAGTGCACTACACTTCCGGGGGGTGGGGGGACCACGGGAAAGGGGGCCATTCACTAACATAACATACTTTACAAAGTTGTATAACTTTGTAATGTGTGTTTAGTGAATAATTTTCTAACGCCGCACTACCCCTTTAACAAAACAGAGATGCAGAGAACATGCTGGTACATCTTTATCATACTTACCATAGGATCCAGCCAGTAAGTTTTTCCAAGGTTTAAAACAACTTTAGCTCTGTGTGGTTTTCCTTTGATACTTCTGGTAATAATTCTTGTCACCTAAGACATAAAAACCCATACATAACACTAATAGACACCAAAATGTCAACATAAATAAGCATGAAACTTTGGACACTTATGTACATGGTAAACAAAGAAGTTCTCAACTCACTTTTGGATCCCACTTGTACTCATCGTCTATAGGTTTTACCCTACACACAATAAATTCTCTGAATTGTGGAGGGACTGACTGAAACACAGGTGGAAGCAAGAACAACATATGAACAGGGATCTCATCTGTCTTCCCATCATCCACATACTGCACGTGTGCATATAAGACACTGTCCATGGTTTTGGTAGATAAAACTTGAACCCTGCGAAAAAAAAATAAGTGTGGTCAATAAAGTCCACTATGTTTAGTGTGTCCTACTGCACAAATAAACTTAAAGGGGTTATCCAGCGCTACAAAAAATTGGCCACTTTTACCCCTACTGTTGTCTCCAGTTCAGGTGCAGTTTGCAATTAAGCTCCATTTACTTCAATGGAACTGAGTTTCAAAACCCCACCCAATCTGGAGACAACAGTAGGGGGAAAGTGGCCATGTTTTTGTAGCACTTGATAACCCCTTTAACCCTTAGAGGACCGGGCCAATTTAAATTTTTGCATTTTCGTTTTTTCCTCTTTGTGTTTAAAAGGCCATAGCACTTGCATTTTTTCACCTAGAAACGCACATGAGCCCTTATTTTTTGCACCACTAATTGCACTTTGCAATGACAGGCTGAATTTTTATAGGAAAATTATTTATAGAAAAAAATTAAATGTGTGGTGAAATTTAAAAAAAACAAACATTATTTTTTATTTGGAGGGTTTTTGTTTTTACGCCGTTAGCCCTGATTTTGTTATACATGTTCCTCAAGTCAATACGATTACAACGATATATACCATGTATAACTTTCATTGTATCTGATGGCCTGTAAAAATTTCAAACCATTGTTAACAAATATATGTTCCTTAAAAACGCTCCATTCCCAGGCTTATAGCGCTTTTATCCTTTGGTCTATGGGGCTGTGTCAGGTGTCATTTTTTGCGCCATTATCTGTACTTTCTATTAGTACCTTGATTGGGCATATGCGAGTATTTGATCGCATTTTATTACAATTTTTCTGGATTTGATGCAACCAAAAATGCGCAATTTTGAACTACAGGATTTTCTTGCGCCATTTACCATGCGAGATCAAGAATGTGATAAATATTTTGGGCGATTTCGCACGTGGCGATACCAAACATGTTTATTTATTTATTTATAACATGGGAAAAGGGGCGTGATTCAAACTATTAGGGGAGGGGACTTTTTACTAATAATAACACTTATTTTATTTTTTACACTTATACTAGAAGCCCCCCTAGGGAACTTTAGTATAAGTATACTGATCTCTTATTGAGATCTATGCTGTATCGTTATACTGCATAGTATATCCCCCCACTAGACACCAGGGAATTGGCTGCAAGTAGTAATCAGATGCAGCTGTCAACTGATTACTTAATTAGTGGGCACAGCGATCGGACCTTGTCCGGTAATAGCCGCGGTCTCGGGCTACAAACGGCACCTGGGACCGCGGCCCCGCTCTGAACATCCCTATGTGGCCCAGGACGTACCTGTACGCCCAGGGTCGTCTCGGGGTTAAAGGGGAACTCTGCTATTTTTTTCTTTCCAATCAACTGTTGTCAAAAAGTTATACAGATTTGTATTTTACTTCTATTTAAAAATCTCAAGTGTTCTAGTACTTATCAGCTACTGTAGGTCTCTGGGGACATGATGTATTTTTTCCAGTCTGACACAGTGCTCTCTGCCGCCACCTCTGCCCCTGTTAGGAACTGTCTAGAGAAGCAAAGGTTTTCTATGGGGATTTGCTACTTCTCTGGACAGTGACAGGACTTGAGATTTTTAAATAGAGGTAAATTACAAATCTATATAGTTTTACGACACCAGGTGATTTGAAAGAATATTTTTTGCAGATGTTATTATTTAACCTCTTGCCTCTGTAGACAGTTTTGGCCTTATTACCCGGGGCCTATTTTTAAAATCTGACCGTTCTCTCTTTATGTAGTAATAACTGCAATGCTTTTAATTATTGTGGTTATTTGGAGATTGTTCTTTTCGTGACACATTCCTCTTTATGTTTGTGGTATACTTTGGTTGATACACTAAGTATTTTTTTTGTTTAAAAAAAAAAAAAGTTTGCGCAAAATTTGAAAAATTTACGCTCCTTTATGTTCAAAATTCTCTTGTTCTAAGAAAAATAGTCATGTCACATAAATTAATTAGGAATGCTAAATGTCCAACATGTCTCTTTATGGTGACATCCCAAAAAGGAAAAGGACGTTCACCAAATGATGTTAAGAGGGTTTCGAAATTTTGCAGCAATTTTTCTAATTTTCAGGAAAATTTCAATTTCTGATTTTATTAGGGACCAGTTCAGTTCTGAAGTGGATTTGTGGGGCCTGTATGTTAGTTACCCCCATAAATCCCTCCACTGTAAAAACTGCACCCTCAAAGTATTCAAAGTAACATTTCATAAGTTTATTAACCCTTTAGGTATTTTGCAGAAATTTAAACAAGTTGGAGTAGAAATTTTAAGTTTAATTTTTTTGGCAGATATTCCATTTTAATTATTTTTTTCCTCTAACACAGCAAAAACTAACTAAGAAATGGAACTCAATATCAATTCCCCTTATTACAATGTTTTTAGAAATCCCCCATATGTGGCTACAGTACGTCACATGACTCAACCTCAGGCCACAGACATGACAGAGAACTGGTGAATTTTTGGGCTTTTTTTTTTTCCAGTTTTTTTTTTTTTTTTTTAGCTATTATACCATGTCACAGAGGCCTTGTGGAGCCAAAATATTTGTGTAAGACAAGTTGACGTTTCCATCGGTACCGTTGCGACACCCTGATTTTTTTTTTATTTATTTAATTTTTTATGAGGTGGTACAAATAAACACAATTTATCAGCTGTTTTTCACCCTTTTTTTGTACGCCATTTTACTCGTTACGTTACATGTGACATCTTTGTGTGTTATCATGTGTTATCTTTGTCAATTCCGTATGATTACAGTGATATCAATTTTATATAGCTTTTGTTATAGTTAATGGCATTTATATTATAAATACTGTTTGTGTCTTGCATATTGTAAGAGTGGTAATATTTTTATTTTTTTCGCCTATGGAGTTATGTGAGGGCTTTTTTTTTTTTTTTTGCAGCATTTTTAGTGGTACACCTTTTGGGTATATGTGACATTGATAGCTTTTTTTCTATATTTTTTAGGGGGCATGATTAACAAAAGAATGTTATTTTGGTTAGTTTTTTATTTTTTTTACAGCGTTAATCCGGTGGAATAATTAATGCAATGAATTAATAGACGGGGTCATAACAAATATGAGTATTTCATTTATAGGGGTTTATAAAGGGGGCATAGGAAATGTGTATATTTATTTATTTTTATTTAAATTAATTCATTTAACTTATTTATTTATTTATGTATTTGTGTGTGGTTTTTTTTAACTTTTGCAGGTAACTGCCAGTTATGGGCTGCATAAGTCTACTTGTGTGGAGTCTAATTGGGGTGCAGCCTCAGCGCTCCCAACGGGTAAAGGCCCTATTACACAAAGCATTTATCAGCCGATACCGACCACTGCGGCTGATAATCGTTTAGTGTAATAGAAGACAATGATCAGCCAACATGCACAATGCGACTGCGACTTCTATGGGCTGCCCAGATGATTTAGCAATCACCAGGCAGCACCCCCGCAGCTCCACGCGGCCCCCCTGCACTTACCCACGCGGTGTCAAAGCGTGTAATAGCACCAGCTGTGAGCGAGGAACGAGAAGCAAAGCGAGCGATGACCTGACAAGGTCGGCGCTCGTTTGCTTCTCAGAATTGCCACGTGTAATTGTGGCTTAAGGGTCCTATTACACCAACAGATGTCTGACAGATTTTTTTTCAGCCAAAGCCAGGAATGAATTTGAAAAGAGGAGAACTCTCAGTCTTTCTTTCTGACCTGTTCTCTGTTTATAGTACATTCCTGGCTTTGGCTGAAAAAAATCTGTCAGTTAATCTGTTGGTGTAATATGGCCAACAGGGTGGGTTCAGACAGATTTATCTGACAGATTTTTGAAGCCAAAGCCAGGAACACACTATAAACAGGGAAAAGGTCATGAAAGAAAGACTGAGATTTCTCCTCTTCTCAAATCTATTCCTGGCTTTAAAAATCTGTCAGATAAATCTCTGTGTAAACACACCAAAAGCGATTTTTAACAATTACCAATAAATGATTGCAAAAAAGAGCTTTTGGGAACAATCACAATTCGTTCACTAAAACACACAGAATGATAGTCAATAGTTACTACTAGTTAATCCTTCTAATCCCAGCAAAAAAATTTAGCAAATATTTAGCCGACATTTAACTATGATTTTATGGTAAGCTTAAAAGATGCAATCAATGACACAAACAATTTTTCGATCGTTGCTTGCATAGGGTGCGTTTACACTGAGTAAAACAGGTGGAATTCTGCGGCGGAGCCTCCGCCGCGGTATCCCGCCTGTCTCAGTGTGTCAATGGGATGCTTTGTGCGCCTCCACTCTCTGCCTTTCAAAGAATTGACATGTCAATTCTTAAGCGGAGAGCAGAGGCGCGCAAGGTATCCCACTGACACACGGAGGCAGGCGGGATTCCACGGCAGGGGCTCCGTTGCAGAATTCCACCTGTTTTACTCCGTGTGAATGCACCCATACACACAAAATAATTATCGTTTAAATTCGAACAATATAATGATTTTTCACATGATAATCGTCCTATGTAATATGGCCCTAAGCCAAGCTAAAATAAAAATCCAACTAACGGAGATAAAGTGCCGTCTCACTCTTATGGAATCGGGTCCAGTGGTCAAAAAAACCATACAGTTATCACCGGCGTACCACAACCACTTAGGACTATCTAATACTTAACTTTTAATAATTCATTAAAAACATGGTCCACACAAACAAACATAAACACCCAATAGTGTACTCTATATACAGTGTAGTTTCCTGACGGGCACATAAACCTGTGGGAATTGATAATCCCACCTACTCAAAGGATAACGGTCGACCGGGATTATGGCACGACCCGCTAAAAGAGGGAGCAAAAATAGAGATGGGGGGGAGAGAAAGATGAGGGGTTATGGTGCACCCTACTCTGAGCCCAAAAACCCTCTTGCCCTACCTTTTGGGGAACCCACCTCCTTAACAGGGTGGCCCCAACCACGATGACGGTCCCTCACCTATTGCACGTGCCCAGGAGGAGTAAAGAGGAAAAAACAGAAGACAGAGAAGAGTGTATAGATGTGCCAACTCAAACCACCAAAAACTCAATAAAATTAACAGCAAGAGATATACTTATGTCCAAATAAAGCACATGTTAAATAGACATTGCTTGTTCCGACGCGTTTCCACCGCCCCAATTATGGACGGATTCATCAGGGAACAATACACAGCACTCCAGAGGATGTGCTGCAACAGATACCTGCTGTAATGAATCTCCTCTCAAACAATATACAGTGGACCTCTCTAAATATGATATAGAATGCAATAATATAGTAGTAAGCTCATGATAAATGAAGTGACAGAGAGTAGGTAGACTAGCCCCCAGATGTAATTAGGTCATAATCCACAACACATAAATCATTATACAGGATTAGGTATATAACCAACTCGATACAGCAAAAAATACGCCACTAATGATACTTAGCTTAGCGGATGCTGGGTGCGATACTAGTGCCGATGCATATGCTGGTAAAAGAAGTCCATGATCCCCCCACGATGAGAGGGAGATACTGACTAGTAGTGGTGCCGGGCTCTTATACCGGCTGCTGCTCTATAACTTCCGGGTCCCAGGTCACATGATAGTGCAGTCACGTGTGCACCCCGCATAAACCATAACCAGATATAATACCCCGCTATTATACCAATGAAAGTGGTAGACGCCTGTAATATAATTACCTCACAGCAGCAATATATAGTAAATATATAGTAAAACCAAAACAAGCGGCAACTTCCGGTCTATGGAACGCAAATGCGTTCCAATAGGCGGAAGTAGGTAAAAAAGTGGGCGGGGAGGTAAGGAGTGGAGCGCAGTATGCGTTCCACCTTGTATAATCATACGGGGCTAGGGATAGACACACAAAGAAACAAAGTATATGTGTCATAGAACAAAATACCTACATAAATACTGATAATGAATGTTCTCAGAGCATTATAATAGAAATATGTACCAGCAGCACATTATAATGAAGATATGTGGATAATAGAAATATGTACCAGCAGCACATTATGGTGGAGATATACCAGAGGTATTATGAAAAATACCTATATAATATTATAAACACGAGTAGATATCTTAATTGGCCATAGGTAATAAAGGGTAGATACCTAATCTACGTCACAATGAGCAAACAGATATGAGCATTTAAGTAATAAAGGATGAAAATACAAGTGCTTCATTGAGACCCCGTGGATTCACAGTACCAAGTCTGTAGATCCACTGGGCCTCTTTTTGCTACCCTTGCAATACCACTCCATGTACTAGGATGGCTTAACTATCATGACAACTTCTTGCGCAGTACAATGAGCTAGAATAACCTCTACATTCTTTATTCCAAATAGAGATTTCAGTTGAGTAATGACCATTGACAACTGTGGTATTTCATTGACTAGCCATTGGTTAAAGAGAACCATTTCCACATTTCATTAAAAACCCGAAATAGCCATCTGCAGATGGGAAATCTTTCCTTTTGGAGAGATAGTTTGGCTTGGCATAAAATCTCCAGTCAATGTTCTAAGGCTCCTTGACTGAGCGAGACTTGACTTGAAGGGATATCTCTTTGCTTAAAAAGGGTGAGAGCTACTTTGCATATTCTTTTTTCCCACATTTCATTAAGAATGGCAAATTCCCCTATGCCCTAGCATTGGGGACATAAAGTCAGAGGCCTTGGATCTTTCTGCCTTGGTCTGTGCTCTCTCCCTCTCTGCCCCCTCCCCTCTCTTGTGTATTAAGGCTGCAGTCACACGTCTCGGGAAGTTGTCTGGCTCACGGATCCGTGTGCACAGACAATTTTACAGCCCATTGCTTTCTATGGGGCTATTCAGATGTTCCATGATTTCACGGATCATTACTCGGAACAGATGCACGGAAAGGATTCCCCATAGAAATCAATGAGATCCGTGTTTTTCACGGATGTGACATCCGTGTTCATCCGTGAAAAACACGGATGTGATGTAATCAATGTCATTTAAAATGCTGTAAGACAGATCCGTGAAAAAAAAACGGACACTGATACAAAACGGACTGTTTTGCACGGATCACGGAGGTTGCTCCCGGACCACAATCACGGACCGGGAAAATCACTGAACGTGTGAATGCAGCCTAATACAGGTGCCTATTCTAAAGGAAAGTGGAGTCTTAATTGGCCTGCAGCTGTGATGAAATCACTTTCCAAGTGTTTTCTGGGCAGATGTTCTGGTTACCGGGCAGATGTTTACAACAACTGTGATTGGATGAAGTGGCCTGAGCGAGAAAAGGAGCTGGCTATTCACACCAGTGTTCTGTGACTGGAGCTTAGGCAGCCTGTGCAATACCAAAGCAGCGCCCCATCCCCCTCCCTTAAAGGGGTAGTGCGGTGTAAAGCATTTCACTAAACATAAATTACAAAGTTATACAACTTTGTAATGTGTGTTATTTAAGTAAATGGCCCCCTTTCCCATGTCCCCCCACCACAACGCTAGACCCTGAAGTGTGATGCTGTATACTTAAAGTATCACTGTCGACCCTGGCCGCCATCTTATGACGATCACATCATCATCAGGAGGAGGGCTAGACGGCTCAAGCGCGCCATCAGCTACTGCAAGTATACAGCATCACACATCCAGGTCTAACGGGGGGGGGGGGGGGAATCATGGGGAAGGGGCCATTCACTTAAATAACACACATTACAAAGGTGTATAACTTTGTAATGTGTGTTATATAGTAAAATAATGCTTTACACCGCACTACCCCTTCAACCTTAAAGTCCTTATGTCCACTCTGTGGACTGGCTCTTTAATGGTGCGTTCACACCTACAGGATCTGCAGCTGATTTTCTGCAGCAGATTTCATTTAAATAACTGAACACAGCATCAAATCTGCTGCAGATCTGCTGCAGATCCTGTAGGTGTGAACGCACCATAAGAACATTTCCGGAAATGTTGGTTACTACTAACAAGTTGCTTCATTAATTTGCGTGTCATCATTGCGCAGGGGCTATTTTAAATCTTCACTGTATTGTTCCAGGTTTTTGGGGTTTTTTTACTCGTTTTCATTAGAGGTTGCATAATAAAAATTAATTACATAACCACAGTCCTCACAATGTACATATAAGAAATATGAACATGAGAAAGTGAGGTATGTGCGGGAACCCCGTCCATGAGCAAAAGTCCAGGATAGTGTCCTTCCAGGATAACCATAGAAACAGTTATAAACATAATGGTAAACAGCGGAGTGACACATTCCATATACATAAGGAGTGAGGTGTTTCTCCATGCATAAAGTAGTTATATTACGCACTTGTAGCTACGTTAGATTCTGAAATAAGTGTTAGGGGGGAATAAAACCAAGAGTTGCAGACTTTCACAAATTTGTTAGGGCAACCTCTGTTTAAAAACCAGGCGTTCATAGGACACTACTGAATTAACTATAAAGATCCACAAAGGGAGTGTAGGTGGCCTTCTATCTATCCATCGCATTGCGATGGCCTTGCGTGCAAGGAACAAGGTTTCTCGCAGAAAAATATTATGATGGGTCCACACCTCATCGCTCAATGCACCAAAAAGACACACTGTAGGGTCAAGAGGTACTTGTATAGGACACATGGTAGTGAGAGTATCTACCACCTCCCTCCAGAAGGCCTGCAGACAGGAGCAAGCCCAAATCATATGCCAAAAATCGGCCGGCTTCATTTGACATTTGGGACATGTGGGCGAAGGTATCCTGCCCATACGATGCAGGCGTATAGAGGTCAGGTAACTCTGATGTATAATATACAGTTGTGTAAGTTAATTGTTTATAGATGGTGACAGCTTCAGGTGCGATTCCAAGATAATATCATGCGTGTCATCTAACAAGGCCGGAATGAGGTCTCGCCACCTGTCCACAGCCGGAAGATAGAGGGATAGAGGCAGATTTAGTGCGGATGAGGTAGGAGTAAATGGAAGAAACTAGTCCCCCAGGACCCTGTGACCGTATGATTCTGATTAGTGGGTAAGTAGAGATGGGTGGGTCTGATAATCCAAACTGTGTGTGCAGAGTGTCATAACTGTAGATTCCTTTAGAAGTGTGCATAGGGGATAAAATATGCAGATTTCAGTTTATCAAAAGAAATGACAACTTTGTTCTTATAAACCTGAGATATACTACATACTCCTATCCCTTCCCAGTAGGCAGCATCATGAAAGTATAGTAAATGAGGGAAGTTGCTATTATGGTATCGTTCCAGTTTTAGTATATGTGCTGCTGAAGCAAGCACTTCAGCAAGTTTTTGCATGAATTACCCCTGACAGGAGGCTGTGTAGTTTTTGCACTTTCAATGTGGTAAACTTATACTTACACTTCTGCGCTCCCTGATGTTCTGCTAGCTTCGGCCCGCTCCCAGCAGTGTCTGAAGGGCCAGGCTGCTCAGCCAATCACCGGCCCATTCGCTGTTCCGATGACTGGCTGAGTAGACTGGCACTTCAGACACTGCTGGGAGCAGGCCGAAGCTAGCAGCACGTCAGGGAGCGCAGAGGGGTATGTATAAGTTTATTATTTTACACTTATTAGGCAAGGGCTGCACGGACATCACTATGTCCATACAGCCCTTACTGCAAGATTATCGAGCTGTATATGGGCTCAGTAAGCGGATGTTGATCTAGTATATCGGCACTCGCTTACATCAAGTCATCGGGCCTTGTAATATGGACCTTAGTCCTGCCATAAACACATCCGTCTATCTATAAACAATTTTCAGTTCCCATTGACTTAATTGGGGAATGCTCAAAACAGAGCGCTTCCACTTGAAAACATATAAGTCGTCACAAGAAGGCTTGAAGAAAAAAGTCCAAATTTTTAAATAAAAAAATTGTCGCAGGAAAAAGTAGCCCAAATTTAGCTCCTTCTTTAATGCTGCATTAAAATAAAAAATGACCACCTTATACAGTCTCATAGGTGAAAAAATATATATAACTAGAAAATGTACCCGGCGCTGCCCGGGTATTAAGTGTCAGTGTCCTGTTTACCTGCAGGATCGTATTTACCATTAGTCACCCATGGTCTGGTGCGTAGGGTAGCACCTTGCAGAGGGGCAGTACCCTCCCGTTCAGACTTGCCAAAAAATCTGGTGTCTTTTCGAGGGGCGTATAGTGGTGTTATCCAGTCACAGTATAGTGGTATTGGTCAGGTCTGGTATGGCAGTGTTATTCAGTCACAGTGTGTCGGTATTGGTCATGTCTGGTATGGCGGTGTTATCCAGTCACAGTATGGCGGTATTGGTCAGGTCTGGTGTGGCGGTATTGGTCAGGTCTGGTGTGGCGGTATTGGTCAGGTGTGGTATGGCAGTGTTATCCAGTCACAGTATGGCAGTATTGGTCAGGTCTGGTATGGCAGTGTTATGCAGTCACAGTATGGCGGTATTGGTCAGGTGTGGTATGACAGTGTTATCCAGTTACAGTATGGCGGTATTGGTCAGGTCTGGTATAGCAGTTTTTTCCAGTCACAGTATGGCGGTATTGGTCAGGTGTGTTATGACCGTGTTACCCAGTCACAGTATGGTAGTATTGGTCAGGTCTGGTGTGGCAATGTTATCCAGTCACGGTATGGCGGTATTGGTCAGGTCTGGTATAGCGGTGTTATCCAGTCACAGTATGGCGGTATTGGTCAGGTCTGGTGTGGCAATGTTATCCAGTCACGGTATGGTGGTATTGGTCAGGTCTGGTATAGCGGTGTTATCCAGTCACAGTATGGCGGTATTGGTCAGGTCTGGTATGGCAGTGTTATCCAGTCACAGTGTGGCGGTATTGGTCAGGTCTGGTATGGCAGTGTTATCCAGTCACAGTGTGGCGGTATTGGTCAGGTCTGGTATGGCAGTGTTATCCAGTTACAGTATGGTGGTATTGGTCAGGTCTGGTATGGAGGTGTTACCCAGTCACAGTATGGCGGTATTGGTCAGGTCTGGTATGACAGTGTTATCCAGTCACAGTATGGTGGTATTGGTCAGGTGTGTTATGACCGTGTTACCCAGTCACGGTATGGTGGTATTGGTCAGGTCTGGTATAGCGGTGTTATCCAGTCACAGTATGGCGGTATTGGTCAGGTCTGGTATGGCAGTGTTATCCAGTCACAGTGTGGCGGTATTGGTCAGGTCTGGTATGGCAGTGTTATCCAGTCACAGTGTGGCGGTATTGGTCAGGTCTGGTATGGCAGTGTTATCCAGTTACAGTATGGTGGTATTGGTCAGGTCTGGTATGGAGGTGTTACCCAGTCACAGTATGGCGGTATTGGTCAGGTCTGGTATGACAGTGTTATCCAGTCACAGTATGGTGGTATTGGTCAGGTCTGGTATGACAGTTTAATCCAGCGCAGTATGGCGGTATTGGTCAGGTCTGGTATGGCAGTGTTATCCAGTCACAGTATGGCGGTATTGGTCAGGTCTGGTGTGGCAGTGTTACCCAGTCACAGTTTGGTATACCTGTAGTGCCCTGTATATACATGTACTGTATAGATGCAGTAGGGGGTCCTGTATATATATGTACTGTATAGATGGAGTAGGGGGTCCTGTATACATGTACTGTATAGATGGAGTAGGGGCTCCTGTATATACATATACTGTATAGATGGAGTAGGGTGTCCTGTATATACATGTACTGTATAGATGGAGTAGGGGGTCCTGTATATACATGTACTGTGTAGATGGAGTAGGGGGTCCTGTATATACATGTACTGTATAGATGGAGTAGGGGCTCCTGTATATACATGTACTGTATAGATGGAGTAGGGGGTCCTGTATATACATGTACTGTATAGATGGAGTAGGGGGTCCTGTATACATATACTGTATAGATGGAGTAGAGGGTCCTGTATATACATGTACTGTATGGATGGAGTAGGGGGTCCTGTATATACATGTACTGTATAGATGGAGTAGGGGGTCCTGTATATATATGTACTATATAGATGGAGTAGGGGGTCTACCAGTTATTTCTGTGGATGTTGTGAGGCAGCTTCCCTAGCAACCATTGCTCCCTGTGAAAATGAAAGCAGTAATCCTATTGGTTGCTAAGGCTCCAACTGCCGTGTCTGCTGCAGCTAATGATATCACCTGTGTTTGCAGTGAGGAGATTTTCCCATTCATCTCTATGGAGCGCTCTTTCCCCTCCCCCTCCCCTCCTGTACATCTGGCGGGGACGGGACCTTTGCAATAACCTTCCCGGGCACCCAATGTATCTGTGTGCCAAATTTGGGGTCAAACGGCTCAGGCGTTTGGAAGTCTATAGAGGACAGACAGACAGACAGACAGAAGGACAGACAGACAGACTTTGATTTTTATGATATAGATATATATAAATATTTTATTATATAATTATAAGGATCAGAATAGACCAATTTGAAGAACTTTTACTTTTATTAAAAAGTTTAAATGTTTTAAAAGCCATCAAATAAAAGACAAGTTACAAATCAGTGTAATTGTACCGATCAGTGTAATTGTACAGTGTAATTGCACAGATAATATGCCAGTTTTACCATAGGGAGAACAGCGTAAACACAAAACCGCTCAAAAGAAAAAGAATTGCACTTTTTTCCAATTTCACTGCACAAATAATTTTTTTTCGGCTTTTGCAGCATATGTAACGGTTAAATTAAGTCTGAAAAGTATAATGTTGCAAAAAATAAGGGCTCATGTAGGTCTGTAGGTGAAAAAAAATGAAATTGCTATTACCTTTTAAACACAAACCCTTTTAAAGACAAAATGAAAAACCAAAAATGAAAATTTGCTTAGTCCTTAAGGGGTTAACATCCCCTACTATGCATCTTACCACTCCTGCAGCTTGTGTTGTACACTTGGGGGCGGAGTATAACAAGTCTGGCACTGGTTGGCCGACGCTAAGCCACCCAGTGTCAGGGATCTGGTCAGGTGACTTAAGGGTTTGTTTTTGGAGTAGGGCTTATATTTTAGGCCTACTCCAAAAAGACTGTAAATGAAGCTAAGTCATTTTCAAATTTTTGGAGAAACGCGGTAGTCAATGTTATTTGCAAAATCTTACTATGCAACAAGTCAGTATAAGCGGCAGATGCGGTTATATTATGACTTAATAGAAACATTACCAACCCCAAAAAGGCAATTAAAAAAAGACATGTAAAAGAATAAGCAGCTGAAAATGTGAAGTACCTGTGATAATCTGAGCCATCACATACAACATACATGTTTTTGCTTTCCACCTTCCGTGCAGGAACTTTATTAATAGGTGACTCATAAAATGTATTAAGTTCTGCTGCAATCTTACTGTATGGATCATTTTTGGATACAATGCGGCCAAGGAATTGAGCTGCGTCCACAATACAAAGAGGGAGTACCTTTATAAAAACAGACATAAGAGAGAAAAAGTTAATGGGGTACTCCAGTCAGGACTCCTTTTTCTGCAATGTCTGGGAGGGGGTGGGTGAAAACAATTATATGCACTTACCTCCCTGGCTCCAGTACTGCAGCCCGCATTTCACCTCTCCAGTGCCAGATAGCTCAGCCATTTACCAGCTGTAGCCATGTCTCACATCTCCCGCTAAATGGGTCTGCCACATCACGTGTAAAGTCCGGTCTCAGACCAGGAAGCAACCGGACACCAGGGGACCGGAGGCAAAATGTAGCTGCAGCGCTGGAGCAGGGAAGGTAAGTGGATGTAATCAGGGCTGTGCAGTAGCAATACTGATCAAATGCAGCTTACCGTTATATACTGATCACTCTCTGGAATTGCGGCAACTCCACTAGGCAAGTCCAGTGAAGGGTTAATATGATGGCGATTAGGACAAGCATACGCATCTTGGCTGGGTAAAGCAATGATGAAAATATGTTACACAGAAATAAGGTTATGTGCTTATTTTATATTTTATTTGTATTGCTACTAAATTTTCTAATTAAATTTATTATAGATTGGCAAGTAGTCCTCATCTGTGTGAGCTGGAACTTTACATTTAGGTTCCCATCCATAAAAATAAAAGCAGGTCTACTTACTTGCAATATCCAAAGGTTTTAAGGGAGCGACAAAGATCTTTATCTTGCTTCTTGTTTTCCCAAGCTTGCAACAATCCTTGAACAAGAGCTAGGAGTTCAGGTGGGACTTCAGCTTGCGCTTGCTGTAGGGTTTTCAGTAAATCTATGGCATACTTAGCATTTTTCTCTGTCATCAGTAGAACAGATTTGGCCCTGGAATAGTCATCATCTTCCATTGATATCTAGGTTTGGAAAGTTGAATCAAGTAAGCCATCAAAAGAAATTATTATTAAAAGCTCTAAGCTTATGTGTCCAAATTTTCTCAAGTCAAACACCGAAAATCCCAAATGTGCAGACATTGTGCTGTATTACTAGCACAGCATGAGGACAGAGAATAACCAGCAGGGTGCATGCACCATCAGAGCTTGTAGCTGCCATTTCCAGCAGCTTTTCAGGGTAAGCTGTAGTTTGTGTACATGAGGACTAGCATTATTTCTGCAGGCCCCATTTCTGCATCAACTTTGCCTGGGTATGGGACTAAGCTTTCTTACCTTTCATTAGCAAACCCTCTGAAGATGCAGCAGCCTGGAAGATATTATAAAGCACCTAAGCAGTCTAACCTGTCAATCCAGCACTTAGGCCTCATTCACATATTCCATGTTCCGCACGGAACACAAGTGGAATGCCTGGTGCACTACACGTTCTTCTGGCCCTGTCTGCGGGGGAAGCCCAGGAGGCACGGCCGGCTGCAAAAGCATCTGGTCGACAAATGTCTCCCTGGGCAGAGTTGCTGGAGGTTGGGCAGCACTGGCTCCACTACAGATGTATGTAGGTGGCAGTAATAATAATTATATTAATTTGCATAGTTTGTATACACCTAGTATGGTGAGGTGTAGTTGCAAGGTTGGGGGGAGCGCTCCAAGTCTGCGGCCCACTGACAGAGGATTTGATCCCTGGACCAGTCCTAGGTATGTCCTGATAAGCTCTGTCCGGCCCCAACCACAGATGGTATAATAACACTCTAATTGCCAGCCATTCACCTTAATTTTCAAAGCTTTCAAGCATCTTGTATGGTAGTGAGTATGATTGTGGTCACCCAGCTTTCCCAACATCTTATGCTCAGTATATTGAGATCACCCAGCTTCCAAACATCTTATACTCAGCATAATGGGGTCACATAGATCCAGTAGGAAATAGATATCTATTCGCTCATGACCAGCTAACACCTTGTAATGTCTAAAAGCTTATTATCAATACTGACATTATGTGTAGGCAAAAGATAGTCTGATTAAAAGAGTTCTCCAGGATTAAAAAATACAGTTGCTTTCTTCCAAAACCCACCATCATACCTGCCCTCAGATGTATGTGCTATTACAATCTGGTTCCATTCTCTTCAGTGGAAGTGAGCTGCACTATCACACCCAAACTGAGGACAGGGGTGGTGCTGTTTCCGGAACAAAGCAGCTTTGGTTTTCTAATCTCGCAAAGTCCCTTTAAATTTTTCTGTGGTTATATATGAGAAGTGTAGAAAGTCTTTTACATTGCCCTCAATCCTTATTCACTATGAGTAATGTAGCAGAATATGCCCTTATATATTTTCCGAAAGCATTGTTGTCTGCTGAAGTTCCCTATGGGTATAATCGGTTGGGGGCCCACTCAGACTTCAGGCTGAGCCCCTAGCTTTGCCTCGACCTGGTAATGTTAGCTGGAGCAAAACAACTTCCAGCATGCCCCGACAGATGGAAGTTGTAATTTTTCACCACCTGGGAAGTCCCAGGAAAGGTGGTGAACTAACATTAAAGGTGCGTTTACACGTAACGATTATCGTGCGAATTTGCGCGATAACGATCGAATTCGAACGATAATCGTACGTGTAAACGCAGCGAACGATCAAACTACGAACGATACATCGCTCATTTTGATCTTTCAACATGTTATCAAATCGTCGTTCGCAAAAAATTCGCAAATCTTTCTGTGTGAACAGTCGTTCACCGATTTAACCAATGTGTGAGATAGGCTTAAGCGTTCGCAAAACGAATTTTCCGTACGATATATCGTATCGTATAAACGCTGATCGTTATGAAAAGAAAATCGTTACTCCGACATAGTTAATTGTACGATCGGGCCAATTATAGTTTCGTGTAAACGCACCATTACACTTGTTTGTTTTTGTTGCGTTTGTCTTGATTCTAATTGGGAAACATGGGAGATAATCAAGCAAGCCATCGTTCAGCAATGCCCTGGCACCAGAAGCGAAATTAGAGGGGGGGCGTTGCTCCCGGGCCCACTCAGGCAGGGGCCCACTAAGGTCTCAGTCGTTAATGCATAGCTGCCAACAGTGTCAGGATTGTCCAGATTCTGAGGAGACAGCCCCAGCAAAACCATGTCCCGGGTATGTGTCGGGAAGCCCCGCCCCCTGATGGCAGGGGAGGAAGTGCCCCGTGCAAGTGTGGGAGCAGGAGCTAGGAGGACCGTTATCTACACAGGCTCCCTGCAATCCCACAGGACTAGGCAGCGTCATGAGGTGACAGCAGGCAGACTGAGCAGGTGAGCAGCAAACGCCGACGCGTTGCGAGGTTCACCCTCTTAATCATGGCTCATGATTAAGAGGGTGAACCTCGCAACGCGTCTGTGCTGATGTTTTTATCAGTTTGTTTGTTATTTTAAGATGCATACCTAATAAAGCTACAAGATATTATGGAGCCATGAGACACTATTATATCAGAGAATCCCTTCAACCAACACTGTAGGGATCCCCCCCCCAGGACATCAGAGGTCTCCCTCTCCCCCAGTACTTTATATGCTGTATAAACCCCCTCCCTGTTGCATTATATACACCCCCAGCACTATAGACATCCTTTCTTTCCTCTTTATGTAAAAAGTCACTCCGCACTGTAGTGTAACCGCCATCCTCTGTCACTCCGCACTGTAGTGTAACCGCCATCCTCTGTCACTGCGCACTGTAGAGTAACTGCTCAGTATGCGCAGTATAATATACAGTAACCCTAACCTGTGCTGTGCCACTACTCTACAAAAGATGCCAACGCACTAGTCGTATGGCAGCAGCTGATTATTATTACTGATCTCTAGGTGTATACAATATACAGCATATTATTGATTACAGTGCTCTCGACGTGTACAGTATACAATATACAGGGTGTTATTACAATATACATCCTGTTACTGGTTATTACTGATCTCTAGGCATGTTTATGTACTGCATGTTACAGGCTATTACCGATTTTTAGGCAAATATAATCTGGTTAAAAGGGTTCTACAGAATAAAAAAAAAAAAAAATTGTTTTCTTCCAAAAACAGCGCCACCACTGCTCTTAGATTGTGTGTGGTATTACAACTTGGCTCCATTCACTTTATTCGAATACAACACACAAATAGAGGACAAGAATGGTGCTGTCTGTGGAAGAAGGCAGCTATATTTTTCTAATGTTAAGCCCTTTTTCCTTTTTTTGTGGTTCTATATTCCAGATGTAGAAAGTCTCTCACGCTGCTCTTTATCCTTATTCACTATAAGAAATGCAGTAGAAATTACCCTTTATTATTCAAAAATCCTTGTCACCTGCTGAGGTTTCCTATGGGTAACAATGGTTGGGGGCCCACTCAGACTTACTAGCCCCCCCCCCCCCCCCCCCCCCCCTAGACTAAACCCCTAGCTACACCCCTGCCTGGCACCAATCACTGCTGCACCCGAGTCCACCCACCTTCCTTCTTCCCAGCAGCAGTTCACCCGTAGACCCCAGCAGTCCTTGTGGGGGGCGGACTTGGTGATGCTGCAGGAGGAGCATTATTGATTGGTCCTCAGTGACTTGCCACAGTCCGCCCTACCCCAGCTCCTCCCACCAGCCTTGTCTTGGCACAGTTCCCAGGGCGTAGAGCCTAAACACAGAGGATGGAAATGGCTGCATGGGAGGATAATACCCGGCTACATGGGAGGAGGTATGTGCCCTTAAAGTGTAACTGTCATATTTTTTTTTTATTGCAGAAATCAGTAGTATAAGCGAATTTAAGAAACTCTGTAATAGGTTTTATCAGCCAAAAAAGCCTCCTTCTGTACTCAAGAAGCAATCTCCCAGCCTCCCCCCCCTGACTTCTTATCTGTGCATTATCAGGCAAACACGTCTTCATTAAAGAGAAGCCAGTGAAGACGGGCTCTGCTCTCTCCATTGTAAGCCTATGAAGAGGGGAGGGGCCGAGGGAGATGAGGGAGCAGGAAGAGGTGACATGAAGGTCAGCTGTTTGTAGACTCTCTGGGCACCTAAACCGCAGGATTCTGGGGTCAAAAAGGTCAGTGCTTATCTATGAACTTACTGAGAGAAGATTGCAGGGTGTTGTGCTTTGCAAGACTGCTCCGTGCTCACTCACTCCTAACAGCCCCTGCTCTCTCCATAGCCACATAATAGACACAGAAATCCTGCTGCTTCTGATGTGAGGGGGGATTGCTTTTTCAGTACAGAAGGAAACTCTTTTGGTTTATAAAACCTATTACAGAGTTTCTTAAAATCGCTTGTACTGTTGATATTTAATGTTTTTAAAAAAAATGGCCCAGAAATGACAGTTACGCTTTAAAAGTGCAGCTGAAAATGGCCCACAGTGCCCAGTGGTTGGCATAAATATGGGCATCAAAGTAAAAACTGTGAAACATTGTGATTTAGGGAAAAAAAAGTGTGTGTGATGGCAGTGTGACATCAATTGCCCAGAGAGGGACGCCCTGCATCATAACCAAAAGGAATGTCAAAAATCATTTAACCTTGAAAACACCAGTTACTTATTCATATCAGGAAAAAAAAAGCACATATGCCTACTTTGACGCCAGTTTGTACACCCAGAACCACTTTGGACCAGGCTGGACTCTTTCAGATGTGATGTGGGCATCCCTCTCTTTATGTTGGCAGAGGCCCAAAGTCACTTTGATGCCTATTTTTATGCCAACCACTGGGTAGTTTGGGCCATTTTCAACTGCATCATCTTCATGGCAATTCAATTATGGGTATATTATGATAAATATAAAATGTCTGTAAAAAAATGGCTAAAAAATTGTGAATAAGAAACCAACTTCAGCATATTACAGACTAGTCAAATTTTTATGGGGGATCTGATCTGGGAATCAACTGCAGACAGAGGGGTACTCGGCTGGAGTATCTCATCATATGGGGGTATTTTGCTTGAAAAGGTTGAAAACCACTGCTGTAAACTGATTTTACATTGTCGTCAGTCATGTATTAAGAAAATCTTCATCTTCTGTGTTTTTTTTTTTTGTAAATAATCATTTTGGGTGTTTGTCAACTCACTGGGAATTAAAAAAAAAAACAAAAAAAACAACACACTAGAATATATCAATTTCTAGTACCTTATCAATTTTACAGTGAATGTAATCCATCAAAGAAAACAGGCGACGGCTTAATACACCAACGTTTTCAGGAAAACTGTAATGAATGATACACGTGGCATCTGTGATCTCCAGGAGGGGCGCATAGTCATCTGTAACCACTGCAACAAACACAAACAAAAGAATGTCTGGAGATTTTAAACTATAGTAATTTACCCATTACACAATTATAGTCTATTAAATTTAAAAATATAGCCTATTTAAAGAAGTCCGGGCAAGGCTATTTATTTTTAACAAGTGCTGGTGAGGGGAAAGATAAAAGAAATAATGTGCTCTTACTTCTCCTGCCCCATAGCTGGTGGCTGTGTACCGCCGCTCCAGTCCCTGGCCACTTTCTGGTGTGAGTTGGGTCACGGTCGAGACGTGTGTGTGGTCAGCTGAGCATGGCAATAGCCTACCGGGGTCCCGCCTCGGCCACTGACAGGCTGAATTGACAACACAAGGCACGACCCGGGTCCCAGCTCAGACCAGGAAGCATCCAGGGACCAAAGCGGCGGTATGTGACCACCAGCGCTGGAGCGGCGGAGGTAAGAGCATGTTATATTTTTTATTCCCCCCAGCACTTGCGGAAAAAAAAAAAAAAAAAGCTTTGCCCCAACTTCACCTTTAATTTATGTGCAGGGATGTCACCAACCAGAAATGCAGTTTAAAGGCTGGTGTCACACAGAGCTGTTCTTTTGTAAAAATGCCAGCGAAATGTGAACTCCTCCTTGTCAGCCATCTTATGGATCAAATCACCACAGAGCAGGACAGCACAGCCTGGAGGAGGGGGTGCCTGATTTTAGCTTTATGAGGTACACAGGGAGCTGCTGTCAGTAAGTGCAGTGAGGACAAAATACAGTGGTGCCTTGGATTACGAGCATAATTCGTTCCGGGACTGTGCTTGTAATCCAAATCCACTCTTAAACCAAAGAAAAACTTCCCATAAGAAATCACTGAAATGCAGACAATTGGTTCCACACCCCAAAAATAATGATTTTATATTCTGAATAACATATAAAACAAATGAAACAAACATTTATAAACAGCTGAATATGTGATATAAGTTACTGTACAGTATAGCAATCAGCATGTGGACTATAATGTATAGTAAGGGCATAACCCTGAAAAAGACAGCAGCAGTTTGTTAATACATGATGGAATTGCAGATCCCCGTAATGGCAAGGATGGGAAATGAAGGAATGAGCAGGGTGTAGAGTGAGCACAGTATAGCAGCACTCTGTCTGGGGAGCTATGAAGAGATTACCTTCACAGTCCTGTCCCCTGATGTAAGCCCCAGCCTGAAGTAGATCTGCTATGATTTGGAAGATGAGGGAGACTTCCAGGGTCAGAGTACAGTGCTGTAGACCCCACTATTCAGACCATGCCCCTCCCAACTCCCACCCAATACAGAGAGCTCTTAAACCAAGTAGCAATTTTGAAAACCTGTGAGCTCTTGAATCAAAACACTCTTAAACCAAGGTGCCACTGTATATGGTAATGAAAAAGTACTCAACATGTGAATTAGGCCTTGCTAATACTGTACACTGAGCAATTTTACTATGAAGTGCACAAATCCTTTAAAGGAAGGATTTTTATTTTTCTTCTTGGCTGGACCCATTTCTGGCTTTGGTTCAAAAACAGCAGTGGCAGTTTTCTAAGGTCCCCATACACCCCCTTACAGCAGGTTCGGTATAAGGGGCTCTCCCAACCGAAAGATTGTGACAATAAAGATAAAATTAACGCCCGATCCCTTTGTTCTGGAGCAGCCCTCAGGCTGAAGCTTAAAGGGGTTATCCAGCGCTACAAAAACATGGCCACTTTCTTCCAGAGACAGCCCCACTCTTGTCTCCAGCTTGGGCGGGGTTTTGCTCCTCAGTTCTATTGAAGTGAATGGAGCTTAATTGCAAACTGCACCTGAACTTGAGACAAGAGTCGTGTTGTCTCTGAAATAAAGTGGCTATGTTTTTGTAGCACTGGATAACCCCTTTAACCCTCCTCATAGAGAACACAGGACTGTCGGCTGTGCTCAACGTTCTAGTGAATGGGGAGGACAGGGAACAGACAGGAGAGGCAACTGACCAGTTATTGAAGGCGTATGGCCACCTTTAGGGACACTTCACACACACAGCTTTTTGTGGCAGATTTCTATGCCAAAGGAAGAGCCAGTTCACACGGAGTAAAAGATGTGGAATTACGCAACGGAACTCTCCACCTCGGAATCCCGCTGTCATTTGGAGGACTCCGGCACCTCTCTGCTCAATTCTTTGACTGGAGAGGCGCGGAGAGCGAAGGCGCATGAGCCCTCCCATAGACTGGATTCCGCGGCAGAGAGTTCCGTTGCGGAATTCCACCTCTTTTACTCCTTGTGAACTGGCCTTAAGAAGTGGATTGAGCTGGATGGAGAAGTACAAGTCTTTCCTGTACATTTTTAATTACTTTTTAATTCCACTTCTGGAATTGACTTAAAAAGCTGTGTGTGTGTGTGTGTGTGTGTGTTGTGAGGGATGGAAATAGTTAAACATAAAACACAAAGTCTCAGAAGGGAGGGGGGAGGAGAGGGAGAAAGAAAGAGAGAAAGGCTCTCACACAGATTTTTATGTTTTCAGCAGAAAGCAGCAGATGAGAACTAGGGGAAGAAATTATTAGTCTCACCATGGGCGGGAACATATCAAAAGAGTGGAATACCCCTTTAATACAGGATTTATTTTGAATCCGTATTACAGCCACTACAACTGAACTTAGATCACCATATGGTTTAACTGTGATGTAAATTTGGTTCACTTGAACCACAACAGATAAGGCCTCAATATGCAGATTAAAGGGGTAGTGCGGTGTTCATAGTTATGCTCAGCCAATCACAGCTGAGCAGCTAATGACATGCTGGAGGGGAGCCGGCATGAGGGAGGGATGGAGCAGTCCGGCCGGCCTCTTGAAGATGGTGTGTTCGACCCAAGATGGAGACCGGAGTCCACAGTGATTGGGTGAGTATACGGCACCATACTTTCGGGGTGGGGGGGGAACACGTGGAAGGGGACATTCCCCTAAATAACACACATTACAAAGTTGAACACCGCACTACCCCTTTAAGGTTCCATTTACACATACCGTTTTACAGCTGATTTCTTACTGCAAGTTTCTCACAGTGAAATCTGCTATAATACTGATAACAATGGAAAGTGATATTGTCACCCCCTTTCTGTATGAGTACTTCTCTACACAGCTGTAAAACCTTAATTCTGCAGTCTTCATACCTTACTCTATTATAGATCTTTGGTGCTTAGTCCAGTGAAAAATGCTTTTTAGCATTGGTGGATAGTGCTACCTGGGCTACTTCGCCTCGCCAAGATCAGCACAGCAGGCCCCGCCCCCTTCATGTCGTAATCACCATCTAGGCCCACAGAAATCAGCCCACCTAGAGGGGGTGGGGCCTAGATCTTTAGGCGGCCCATTACAATGACTGCTGAGGGTGTGGGGCCTAGACGCAAATGATTTCACGGAGGGTTGGGGTGAAGTGGCACAGTGGTTGTGAAGCAACACCCAGGTGCCACAAGCCAACAACTATAAAAAGCATATTTCAATGAACCAAGCACCAAGAAATCTATTATAAAGTAAGGTAAGAAAACAGCAGAATTTAGACTTTACAGCTGTGTAGAGAAATCCTCAAATGGGGTGTCAGTATCACTTTAAGTCTATGGCATTCCATTCTTGCAGGGGATTTTTAATTCTGCAGCGAGATTATAGAGAGCACGGATAGGCAAGCATGGAGTCTTTGTTTTTAATGTCTTGGGAGCTAAACAATTAACTTTTACAAGGCTACGGCTCTATATATTCTAGCAGTGGAAAGAAAATCCACTGTAAGAATGGAGTGCCAAAGACTTTAAGAGAAATCAGTATTGCAGTGGATATCACTGTGAAACGTGCAACGTAAAATCCCTTAGGCTAGATTTACACGTACCGCATCACATCGGCTTTCACGCTGCAAATTTTGCAGCAAAATCTATTATAATTCTTGGTAGTTATGGGCTATTGCTCTGTATTCCTGCAGTGGATTTTCATTCTGCTGTGAGAATGTAGCCACTGCCACTGGATGCTGTGCTTTAAACAAGCTAATACGTTACCTACCCACGCTCCCGCCTGTTTCTCTGGCTCCCGGGTCATCGACGCCTTGCTCAGTCAATTAGTGGACTATTCTGCTCCAGCCACTGATTAGCTGAGAAGGGCGTCAGTGACTTGAGAGCCAGAGAAGCAGGCGGGAGTGCAGGGGCAGGTAATGTATTAGCTTGTTAAAGTCCGGCAACAGATGGGTTAAGCAGGTCGTGGACATTACCTCAGCGGAATGAAAATCAACTGCAAGAATGTAGAGCCAATGTGGATAAATGTAAAGTTATGCACCTGGGTACTAATAACCCGCATGCATCATATGTCCTAGGGGGAGTTACACTGGGAGAGTCACTGATGGAGAAGGATCTGGGTGTACTTGTAGATAATAGACTACAGAATAGCACACAATGTCAGTCAGCAGCTTGGTTGAACTTGATGGACATGTGTCTTTTTTCAACCGTATTAACTATGTAACTATGTAAGGCATGGCAGTACAGCGTGGAACTCGCAGCATGATATCCGCTGCAATACTGTACGTGTAAAGCTACCATAAGGGTGTGTTCACACATACAGGATCCACAGCAGATTTGAAGGCATGGATTTGATGCTGTGTTCAGATATTTAGTTACATTCATATCTGTGCCATCAAATCTGCTGTGGATCCTGTATATGTGAACACACCCAGGACTCTTTAACTGTATAACATGTACTTGCCTTCCTGGCTCCCACCAGTAGTTTACAGCTCCTGTCCCTGCAGTGTGTCTGCTTCTGGGTTTGGGGATTTGACATAGCAGGCTCCATCAGCGACTGTAGCAGTATCCCATCTCAGCAGTGGGAGCCAGTAAGGTAAGTACATATTTTTATTCCATTCACACCCTCTCCAAGCATACAGCTAAAGACAGTCCTGTCCGGACAAAACTTTTAAACATTCCAAAATATTGGGCCCATTTAAAAGCAGTCTTAGGCTATGTTCGCACAATGTAAAAATAAGTGCAAACAATGGCTGTTGAACTTGAAAATTAAAGGGGAACTCCGGATTTGTTTTCTATTAAAAGTACATTAAAAGTTAAATATATGTGTCTATACAATGTATTACCATATCTGTACGGTTCTGCCACACTGGTAGCTGATAGAAATCCAGGAAGTGAAAAAAATGGCCCACCTTAAGAGAAAAATCTTCCATGTCTCTGTCTCACATTGTGTGTGTTTGCTGAGATCAGGCTGATGATGCAGACAGGGGGCAGGGAGTGATCTCCCAGGGGGCTTGGCTGTATCCCCCAATCCCCTGAGTGATTTACCATCTCTAACCGGCCAGAAGCAGGTTTCTCTGTGCAGAAGTGTGCAGTGAAATTAGGGCTGTGTTCACACATGTTGGAGTGTCATTGCAGTATTGCAGTGTATTCACAAAAATGATGCAGTAACACAAGTAAATGATGCTGAACAGCAGAGAGGATCAGAGCCTTATTGTGGGGCTCAACTTCAAAGATACCAGATGCTTGATCATAATATGTGCGTGGAAATGAAAAGAAAAAAATTCTAAAAGTTCTTTACTTTATTCCAATATCAGCGTTACAGGTAGAGAGTCCAGCTTGCTGTGTGGTGTTACAGATAGAGAATACAGCGTGCCGTGTGGTGTTACAGGTAGCGAATACAGGGTGCTGTGTGGTGTTACAG
Source organism: Dendropsophus ebraccatus (assembly GCF_027789765.1). NCBI lineage: Eukaryota > Metazoa > Chordata > Amphibia > Anura > Hylidae > Dendropsophus > Dendropsophus ebraccatus. The sequence continues at coordinate 85,095,731 of NC_091457.1, forward strand.
GTAGAGAATACAGGGTGCTGTGTGGTGTTACAGGTAGAGAATACAGTGCTGTGTGGGTGGGACCACAATGAAATCATAAATTACTGCAAATAATTCAGTAACACAATGAAAAGGCAATGTGTGAACACAGCCTAGATGTTCTGCAAGAGCTTTGGGCGGGGAATAGGCAGGGTGGAGGACTGTGATGGAACAGCTGAGGGAAAGCATTGCATTCTGGAACCTGTAGTACTGTGTACAACTGATAAACCAGGAAGTACAGAAACACAAAACAGAACAAAAAGCCCCAAAACAAATGGATTTTTGGTAGTTTCAAAAATGGAATAAATAGGTAAGTAATGCTTTATGCTTCTACAGAAATTTTATTTTTTTAAACCTCTACCTGGAGTTCCCCTTTAACCTCTTAAGGACATAGGACGTATGCGTACGTCATATGTCCTCACTTGCACTTCAAAGCGGGGCCGCGCGGCGGCCCCGCTTTGAAGTGCCGCGATCCCGGGTGCCGCGAGTAGCCCGGGACCGCTGCTATTAGCGGGCACGGTCTAATCGCCGTGCCCGCTAATTAGCTAATCGGAGGCAGCTGTCAAAGTTGACAGCTGCCTCCGATTACCAGAGGCAACGTTTCCCTGGTGTCTAGTGGGGGAGATCGCTCCTCCGGGACCTTGTCCCGGAGGAGCGATCTCCGTTACTGATGCCGGCCGGGGACGCGTCCAAGATGGCGCCGTCCTCGGCTCGGCACTCGTTCGTTTTCGGCTGCAGCAGCCGAAAGCAAACGAGTGCCGATCTCATGGATCTCTGCAGCATATATATGCTGCAGAGATCTCAATGAGAGATCCAAGTGTATATACTAGAAGTCCCCTAGGGGGGCTTCTAGTATATGTGTAAAAAAAAAAAAAAAAGTGTTGTTAATAGTAAAAAGCCCCCTCCCCTAATAAAAGTCTGAATCACCCCCCTTTTCCCAGGTTTTAAATAAAAGTAAACAAATAAATAAATAAATAAACATGTTTGCTATCGCCGCGTGCGTAATCGCCCGAACTATTAATTAATCACATTCCTGATCTCGTACGGTAAACGGCGTCAGCGCAAAAAAATCCCGAAGTGCAAAATTGCGCATTTTTGGTCGCATCAAATCCAAAAAAAATGTAATATAAAGCGATCAAAAAGTCGTATATGCGCAATCAAGGTACCGATAGAAAGATCACATCATGGCGCAAAAAATGACACCTCGCACAGCCCCATAGACCAAAGGATAAAAGTGCTATAAGCCTGGGAATGGAGCGATTTTAAGGAACGTATATTGGTTAACAACGGTTTGAATTTTTTACAGGCCATCCGATACAATATAAGTTATACATGTTATAGTAATCGTAACGACTTGAGGAACATGCATAAAAAGTCAGTTTTACCCCAGGGCGAATGGCGTATAAACACATTTCCCCCAAATAAAAGAAATGCGTTTTTTTTTTCAATTTCACCACACTTTGAATTTTTTTCTGGTTTCGCAGTGTACTTTATGCAAAAATTCAGCCTGTAATTGCAAAGTACAATTAGTGACGCAAAAAATAAGGGGTCATGTGGGTTTCTAGGTGGAAAAATGCAAGTGCTATGACCTTTTAAACACAAGGAGGAAAAACCGAAAACGTAAAAACGAAAATGGGTCATGTCCTTAAAGGGTTAATAACAGCTGTTATTTGCACTTATTTTTACATTATGTGAACATGACCTTAAAGTGACACTGTCACTCCCTTTGTGCATTCTGACATCTCTACACAGGTGTAAAGGGTAAATTTAGCGTTTTTCATACCTTATTTCATATCATACCTCATGGTGTTTGTTCAAGTAAAAAGTGTCCTTTTATCAACTGCAGATTGTATTAAGTGGGCGTGGCCTCGCGGAATTAGTGCCACTTAGCCCCGCCTACACGACACAGTTGGTCCCCCCCCCTTGACGCCCATTTGTTGGCCGACGTAAAGGGGGTGGGGTGTAGACCTTTTGGCCAGCCTGTTCCAATGGCCGGTGAGGGGGCGGGGCCAACTGTGGCGTTGTGGGCGGGGCTAAGTGGCGCTAATGCCGCGAGGCCCCACCCACTTAACACAATCTGCAATTGATAAATGATGACTTTTTACTTCAACAAGCACCATGATGTATGATATAAAATAAGGTATGAAAACCGCTAAATTTACCCTTTACATCTGTGTAGAGATGTCAGAATGCAAAAAGGAGGTGACAGTGTCAATTTAAAACAGTATACTTACAAAAATAAATAAAAAGTACTACCAAAGGCACACTGGGAAAGATGAACAGTGTGATAAAGATGCATTAATGTAGTAATCTATGAAAATGGGACATAGAATTGTGCATGGGAATATTTATTGGGTCTAGTTAATTTTCATCCTGACAGCAGATGTCAGGCTACCCATATACATTAGATTGTCAGCTGATCACACTCATCACAAGCTACATGACCAGCTTTGTATCATACCTCTATTGAAGTTACCCATGTAAAATTTGTAATACAATTAATAATTCTAAAATAGCAAAAATTTTAAAAATGTGCTCCGTACCTAAGACCACTAATGTTCTGTGACTGAACACTTTCTTCCACTGCTCTAGGACATGACTGAAATTATGCACAAGCCTTTTATGAAGCAATAAACTGTATACTGAAGCAGTCTGAATGGCCTGCAAGAAGAAGAAAAGAAAACAAAACAGAACAGTGTTGTAATTTACAAGATAGAAACAATGCCGGCATCTTTTACCACATTCTTGGCTGGTTGGTCATGAACATGGGATTAGATTAATGCTCTACATTTGATATGTCTCCAACCCTTTCCTCATTGATTGCAAACTCTTGCGAGCAGGGCCCTCACTCCTCATGTTTGACTACATGTAGATGGCTATATGTCTATCTCTGCAATGTCTGATTTTGTCTGTGTGTGTATTCCAGAATTGTAAAATGCTGCAGAATATGTTGGTGCTCTATAAATAGATTATTATTAACCCTTTCATGATGCATGGGGATTCAGAGAGGAGTCACATTGTGGCCCCTGGACTGAAGCTATTAGCTGGCAACTAGTGACTAGCTGGCTAATTAACCATTAATGGTGCGTTTACACAGGCAGATTTATCTGACAGATCTTTGAAGCCAAAGCCAGGAACAGGTCATAAAGGAAAGACTGAGATTTCTCCTCTTTTCAAATCCATTCCTGGCTTTGTCTTCCAAAATCTGTCAGATAAATCTGCCTGTGTAAACGCACCATTAGTAAGGTGTGAGCTCTACCTTCTGTTGTATATTGGTAAGGCTAAGGTATGTTAACACTAGCGGCTTTGCAGGGTCCTTGCAAGTTGCTTTTGGTGTATTATTTCTAGTTGTCAGTTGTATATAGCTGGTTATACATTCTTTATACTTTTATACCATTGTGAATAGGTTAATCAGTGTTTGTCCACTATGTAGAATTAGTTTGTTGTGTCTATCTGCGTGTTTTTGCAGTTTTTTGTTGTCTCCAATTTGTCAATCATAATCCTCTTTGTTAATAGTCAATATGGAGTTGTACGAGGGGCTGCAAATAAGTCTTTGGCTTTGTGTTCTTTTTTTGTTTCTATGGTAAAGAATGTTACATCACATGAAAGCCTTGTGTCTCTAATATATGTTTTGCAAATTTTGTGTATGTAGCTTATGGCAACAGTGATCTAGGCACGCAGGAAAACATAATGGCGGAGTCTGAGGCGAAATTCACAGCAAATGAGAGCAAAGGAGTGAGAAAATTGTGGTTTCTGCAAGGAAAGTACGTGAGGGATATTCATGGTGATATGTCACAGACATTGGGGAAGCAATGCCTTTCATATTCTACAGTTAAGAGCTGGGTTGTCAAATTTAAAACGGCCGCTTCAGCACCAAAGATGAGGAGCGTCCTGGACGACCAAGTGTGATTTTTGTTCTGGAGATCGTTGATGTTGTGCACAACCTCATACTAGAGAATTGGCGAATTTCAGCTAAAGGAATAGCAGACATCATGGGGATTTCTCGTAAACGTTTGTATCATTATCCATGAACATTTGAACATGAAGAAGCGGTCTGCAAAGTGGGTCCCCAAATGTCTGACAACAGATTAGAAGAACATGTGAGTGACAACTTCAGAGTCCATTTGTCAGTGTTTCCTGACTGAAGTTACTGGATGGACTGGTCACTATGGATGAGACCTGGATTTATTTGTATGACCCTGAAACCAAGGAGTAGTCAAAAGAGTTTAGGCAAAGTGGCAACTGTGTTCTGGGATAAGGAGGGTGTGCTACTAGTGGACTACTTTCAAAATACTACCACCATCAATGCAAGGTATTACATTGAACATTCGGACCAACTGAAGGCAGCTCTGAAGGCTAAAACACGCGGAAAGCTGTCCAAAGGAATCTTGTTCCTATAAGACAGCGCCTCCGCTCACACTGCACAAGTGACCACAGCAAAACTGGTGTAGCTAGCCTTCCAGCTGGTTGACCCCCCCCCCCCCCCCACACCTTATTTACCAGATCTAGCTCCTTCCAACTATCACCCGTTTCTAAACCCAACGCAACCATGCCATGGCTGCTACAGATTACTGGTTTGGGGCACAACCAAAATCCTTCTTTTACTGATGTAAGAAGTGTATTGCCATCAGTGGAGAGTATGTGGAATAAATGTAAAAGTTTTGTCTTCCTATCTCATTTCTTTCTGGGTAAAGCCAAAGACTTATCAGCAACCCCTCGTATAAATGTTGTTTAGAGTCTTTTGTTGATTTTTTTTTTATGTATAATGTTATTGATTGGTAAACAAAACAAAATAAACGCCTGACAGTGCGCGTCCCCAGCCTCATCATCAACAGATGCAGAGACTCTGCCAGCCTTAAGGAACAAGAGCCCATTTCAGGACTGGTGAGAGATGGGCATCCATCCAGTTATTTTATATATCAATCAATAACTAATTACTAAAAAAATAACAAAATACTATAATGAACATTTATACAACTCCTTATTGACTATTAACTAGGAGGATTATGATTGACAATATGGAGAAAGCAAAACCGCAATTAACAAACAGACTAATTCTACAGATATATTTAGACACAACAAACTAATTCTACATAGTGGAAAAAACATTGATTAACCTATGTACAAGCACAGTGGTAACCATTTAAATGCCGTTAAAAATGACTGTGGCATTTAAATGCTGTTAAAAAAAATGATCCTCGATGCGATCGCGAGAGGGGCGATTCCTTCCACTTGCCGGACTGGGGCTTAGTGAAGTAATGACACAAATCCTGCATATCACACATATGTACTGCATTGATCTCTACAAGCAATCGGTGCATTGCTCGTAGAAGCCCTCTTAAGGACCCCCTTTTCCCATTTCATAATTTAACATATTTACTATCGCTGCATGCAAAATCACCAGAACTATTAAATTATTGAATTCCTGATCTCGCACAGTAACTGGTGTAAACGCATAGGGTGAATGGCATAAACACACAACCGCCCAAAATGAATTTTTATACTGCCAAACTGGAACAAATAATGTTGTTCCAGTTTGGCAGCATATTTCATGGGAAAATCAAGTCTGTCATTGCAAAATACAATAAGCGTAGCAAAAAATAAGGCCTCACAAGGGTCTGTAAGTGAAAAATGCAAGCAATATGGCCTGTTAACCACGAAGAGAAAAAAGTGCAAAAACGCAAATTGGCTCCACCGCTAAGGAGTTAATGTGTCATGTTTTCTGAAAACGCATATCAAAAACAAAACAAATGACTGAGGGAACACAACCATTCATTTCATTATTTTGACAGGTTTTCTGTTCCTCCACAGTAGGCAGTGATAACTGCTTACTGTCTGGCTTCCAAGATGCTAAGTGACAATGCTGTGCAGAGCTCACACCCAGCAAGTAGGGAGGACAGTTTACTGTACAACCCAAGGAGATTAATAATGATGCTATGCATCACCACGTAACTCCAAACTCTGAATCCAACCCATTGAGTATAGAACACGCAGGTCTGTTGCGAGTATAACTACCCATTTAAGTCAAAGGTTGCAATCTGCTGTGGATTTCATGAAGCTACATGTAAACATACTCTATAACGTCTGCATGCTTTAAAGCATAACTGTCATGTTTTTGTTTATTGCAGAAATCAGTAGTATAAGCAATTTTAAGAAACTCTGTAATAGGTTTCATCAGCCAAAAAAGCCTCCTTCTGTACTCAAGAAGCAATCTCCCAGCCTGCCCCCCCTGACTTCTTATCTGTGCATTATCAGGCAAACACGTCTTCATTACAGAGAAGCTAGTGAAGACGGGCTCTGCTCTCTCCATTCTATCCTTATGGAGGGGGGAGGGGCCGAGGGAGAAGGAAGAGGTGACATGAAGGTCAGCTGTTTATAGACTCTCTGGGCACCTAAACCACAGGATTCAGGGGTCAGAAAGGTCAGTGCTTATCTATGAACTTACTGAGAGAAGATTGCAGGGTGTTGTGCTGTGCAGGACTGCTCCGTGCTCAGTCACTCCTAACAGCCCCTCCCCTCTCCATAGCCACATAATGGAGACAGAAATCCTGCTTCATTTGATGTGAGGGGGGAGGCTGGGAGATTGCTTTTTCAGTACAGAAGGAAACTCTTTTAGTACATAAAACCTATTACAGAGTTTCTTAAAATCGCTTGTACTGTTGATATTTAATGTTTTCAGAAAAATGGCCCTGAAATGACAGTTACGCTTTAAGTACACAGGCAGAAGGGAAAGGGAGTGAAAAAGGTCCAACTTTTCAGCATTGATTACTATGCTAAGAGGGTAGGCTGGGTGTTAATGCAGGCAGAAACCACTGTCAAGTAACAGAGAAACTAGGCTGCTCTATAATTTTTTAACAGTGTTACAAACCAGCACTTTTCACCCTCTCAAACTAGGTCAATTAAAGGAGAAGTCCGGCCAAAATGTATTTTTTATATGTTATTAGTTATGGAAAGTTATACAATTTTCTAATGTACATTAATTATGGGAAATGCTCATATACTGCTATTTCCCTTAATTTAGTGTATCAGGAAGTGTTAGAATTCTCTCAGAAGCAGTGACGTCACGACGAAAGGTGTAATTCCTATGGAGTGTCCAGCAGGGGGCGCTCTATATATAGAAGTCAATGAGTACCATTGACTTCTATATATAGTGCGCCCGAGCTGGACACTCCATTGGAATTACAATGGATGTGTGTATGTAATGTAATGTACTGTAATGTACTGTACTTTGCGATTGAATACATTTATGGAATACTTTGGGGAGTAAGTGTCCTTGCTCCCTAAAGTATCCCATAAATGTATTCAATAAATACATTTGCAGGGCACCGAGCAGGGAGGGAGAGAGGTGCCATCTACCTCCCCCCTCCTTGCTCGGTGCTGGGAACATATACAAAGTACTACTCCCCCATTATCTGCAGATAATAGGGGAGTAGTACCTGTGCTATCTTATCGCCGCCCGCGCCGCCGCTCACAGAGGTGCCGCTCCGCCGCCGCTCACAGAAGTGCCGCTCCGCCGCCGCTCACAGAAGTGCCGCTCCGCCGCCGCTCACAGAAGTGCCCTCTCCTCCGACGCTCACAGAAGTGCCCTCTCCTCCGACGCTCACAGAAGTGCCCTCTCCTCCGACGCTCACAGAAGTGCCCTCTCCTCCTCCGCTCCCCCCCTCCTCCCGGCTTAAAACACTATGGCCCCGCTGACTCCCCGCCGCCACTCACACTATCCGGCCAGCCGCCGCTCTGTGTACCTGTATGCCGGCCGCGTCAGCCCTGACCCACCCCGGCCGGGAGCACGGCGCTCCTGGTGCTTCCTGGTGTACCGGCCGGGGTGGGTGAGGGCTGACGCGGCCGGCCTGCAGGTACAGAGAGCGGCGGCTGGCCGGATAGTGTGAGTGGCGGCGGGGAGTCAGCGGCGCAAACCATAGTGTTTCAAGCCGGGAGGAGGAGGGGGAGCGGAGGAGGAGAGGCACTTCTGTGAGCGGCGGCGGTGGAGCGGCACCTCCATGAGCGGCGAAGGCGCGGGCGGCGATAAGATAGCGCAGGTACTTCTCCCACATTATTTGCAGATAATGGGGGAGTAGTACTTTGTATATGTTCCCAGCACCGAGCAAGGAGGGGGGGAGGTAGATGGCACTTCTCTCCCTCCCTGCTCGGTGCCCTGCAAATGTATTCATTGAATACATTTATGGGATACTTTGGGGAGCAAGGACACTTACTCCCCAAAGTATTCCATAAATGTATTCAATCGCAAAGTACAGTACATTACATTACATACACACATCCATTGTAATTCCAATGGAGTGTCCAGCAGGGGCGCACTATTTATAGAGCGCCCCCTGCTGGACACTCCATAGGAATTACACCTTTCGTCGTGACGTCACTGGTTCTGAGATAATTCTAACACTTCCTGATACACTAAATTAAGGGAAATAGCAGTATATGAGCATTTTCCATAATTAATGTACATTAGAAAATTGTATAACTTTCGATAAGTAATAACATATAAAAAATAAATTTTGGCCGGACTTCTCCTTTAAGGAGATACTGTTGCCTATTGTTCACCTCCTAAGGGCAACAGCCCTCAGATGACTAGGGACAAAGTAAAGGCAGTGAGGTAACAACTGTGTGAACGTAGCTCAAAAGGATCTACACTTACCCTGTGCACTGACTCGGCTTCTTCATCATTTTTGGTGAAAATTAATATCTTCTGGGCACGGATGGGTGTAAAATCTAAACACTGCAGCAATACTGACATTTTTTCACAGTTAAAGCAAAGCTGAAGTACCTAGGCGAAAAGACAGATGTTACTACGCTTACTGTACACTTCCTCCTTTACCATTTAATTTGTGGCTAATTACAATTAAGATACCAAATTTATATTTATTTGTTTTCACTACGGTTACTACTTCAACTACCTAATTAAAGAAGTCCCGCAAAACTTATTAAAGTATTGTATTGCCCCCCAAAAGTCATACAAATTACCAATATAGACTTATTACAGGAAATGCTTATACAATTTTTTTTTTCCCTGCACTTACTAGCCTATCAAGGCTTCCCATCCTCGATAAAATGGTGATGTCACTTCCTGGATAACTTGGTGATGTCCCTTCCCCTGGATAACAAGGTGATGTCACGACCCGACTCCCAGAGCTGTGTGGGCTGTGGCTGCTGGAGAGGATGATGGCAGGGGGACACTGAGGGACACAGAGCACTGGAGGGACACTGAGCATCCCTCTGCCATCATCCTCTCCAGCAGCCACAGCCCGCACAGCTCTGGGAGTCGGGTTGTGATATCACCAGCCTTGATGCAGTAGTAAGTGCATTGAAAAAGCACTTTATAAGCATTTCCCGTAATAAGTATATATTGGTAATTTGTATAACTTTTGGGGGGCAATACAGTACTTTAATAAATATTTTTGTCGGACCTCTCCTTTAAAGCAAACTCTTTAGTGTGGCTCTTTCTTGTCACAGCGAGCACTGGTGGAAGCAAATTGTAACCTGGATGACCATGAGACAAGTGGTTGTCCCAACTGCAGTCTTTAAGCAGGGTCATAAAGACAGCAGTGGAGACTACACCTGAGGGGGGGGGGGGGGGGGGGGGGGGGCAAGAAGCAAGGAGACAAAGTTGTCTTAGTTTCATTTTTGTTTTCCTAGATGGAAAATGACCTTGTGAGTATAAGAAAAGCAGATGAATCCTGCTAAGCTGAAAGGTTTGCCTACTACAAACACAAAGCTTAAGACAATTAGCACATTGCCTGCAGGAGAGGTGCAGCCTGCGCAGGTATAGCTAAAGGCTGTAAAGGACAGCCCAACCCACCGTGTAGTGCCTATTGCTGACGGCTCATTGCTAGTGATGTTGGTGTAGCGCTTTCCTTTAAAACAGCTGCCTGCTACATATAGATAATCTTTTGACATGTTTTAGCAGATAATTTAATAGTGTAATAGGGCCTTAACACTTTTGGATTAGTCTCACCTCCTAGTGACAGCAGCCTACATGCAAGGTCATTAGTGTCCTCAATGACAATGGAGTTACACAGGCAACCACAGGCTAAATACAGGAGTCCCATAACAAAATAAACTGAATGTATACAGATACACCACTGATACACATATTTACACTGGAATGTGATTACACTAGTGCAGATGTAAACCCCATGAATAGACCGTACACAGGGAAATCATTCCCCAAGTGTAATAAGAACTATTGAATGAGAAACAATATCTCCTCCAGAAGATCCTTATAAGCAGATACATCAACAGATTGTTTGAATCAAAAACCATAAAGCATTTCCTTTAGTGGTGGGTTCTCTTACAAGAGTCCTGCATTGACAGAAGCTGCTGCAGAACAGCTTTGGAAGCAAATCTGTCAATTACTTGAGACTTTGCTGACATATACACATGTCAGACAATACTGACATACACACCATGCACACACAAACACACAAATACATAGATTCACACAATGACATATACATATATACCCACAGATACATACATATGCAAAGCACTTACAACTCCCCCTCCTTCTCCTCTCAAGCTGATCTCTGCACAGTAGTTTTGAGGACCTGCAGTTCATGTAAACAGGTCCTTCAACACTCTCCTCTGTGTGCAGGACAGTGGTAGGTCATGCTTCTCTGTTCATGCTTATGTGGTTGGTCATCCTTCTCTGGTCATGCTTCTTATGTTTAGCCTGCTCATCCTGCACTACAGTGAGCAGACTGAACAGTACAGTGGTGGGTCCCTCTCCGGGCACCTAAAAGGGGGGCTGCTGTCAGTGAATTAACCTGAAGGCAGACCACGGTTCTCTTTGCCCCCTTACTGCAGGGCCCCATAGCAGTTGCGTGGCCTGCCTACACGATAGCTACACCACTTGCTAAATATCTGGTTTAACCTTACTTTTTATATACTGCAGTTAATACCTGCTGCACATTTGCAAATAGAACTGCTTGCTCCATACTGGTGATAACAACATGTGGATCTGAAGTGTATTGCAGTAGGAGTTGCAAGTCATGAATCCATTTGTTTCCAACTGCAACAATTTGCTGAGGTGTGCCTTCTCTGTTCTCTACAGTTACAATTTTCTTATAGATGTGAAGTATTTCTGACATCTGCAACAAGACATGTTAAGTAATTAATAAAAAACATCAGGAGAATGGAAAAATCAGTAAGGAACCTCTGGATGTGCAGATCCTAATGCACTCATTTATTACAGACATTAAGTGACTTCAAGGGTACTTTGTAATATTTATTATGGAGAAGAGGATTACTCATTTCACCTGGTGTCTCAGCAAAAAGCACCAAAGTGATTCCATGTATACTACTAAAAAGTCTACCAGCATTATATTGTACTTAATTAAATAGCACATTATGATGAGAGAAAGGGAACAGCTCTGCCCCTAGTGAGCAGTGGAAATCCCGGGTTTGGTGCATAATGCTATCATACACATTTTCTCGAATTTCCTTAATGGCTCCCTTTTTTCATAGGCATATTTTTCAGTTGTAGGAAATTCAGCCTAAGGGTGAGTTCACACAACGGATCTGCAGCGGATTTCACGCTGCGAGTTCACAGCAAAATCCGCTGCGAATCCTTCCCTGCACTGGATCCTTAACCCCCCCGGGCTGCAGTATGAAATCCGCTGTGAATCAGTTACCTGTAGGCTGAATTTGCTACAACTGAAAAATATACCTATACTAAAAAAAGGGAGGCATTAAAGAAATTCGAGAAAAGATGCGTATGATGGCATGATACTCCAGGTCCTTCACTGCTCACTGGGGCAGAGCTGTTCCCTCGCTCTCTTCCTCATCCAGCCTGAAAGCAACAGAGTTTAAAAAAAGTACAGCCCAGACTGTCCCTTTCACATTTTGTTTACAGCATTTCCTTTACTAATGACCTTCCAATCTTATTGGCACAAGGACTACACTCAAAGTTGTATCTCCCATAACTGCATCAGTGAGACAAACTGTAGCTGTTTGAGGACAGCACCAATCACATGTTAAAACTCCACACTCTATGTCCAGTTACACCAAAAGTCTTGCCATAAGGGATTCATCTGTACATTGTACAAAAATAATTTCTTTCAATGACTAGTTATGAAACCGTCAGAAAAGATAGTAGAAGGCAGCAGAATTAAGAGCATTTCTCCAAGGTAATAAGTCCTAAAGCTGATTGGGTGTCTCAGCACTGATCTGATTTACTGACATCTTGAGAACAAGCTAGACAGGATTTCGTGCAATAAGGTGAACATTAACTTAAAGTATATGTGGATTAAAAAGGAAAAAAAAAGTCTGGGATCTGCTTACCTCTGATCCTGCTTTTGAGAACAGTGTGTCTACTTCATCAAAGACAAGATGACAAAGACGAAGGAGGAGAAATCCATGATGCTTCAAACATCTGAGCAAACTGTGCGGGGTAGTGACAATAACCTCACCTGTCCATATAAGCAAGGGGTTAAACCAAGACACATGAAGCCCAGCCCAAAAGAAACACTGAAAGTTACTACTTAATCTTACATTGTTTTTTAATGTTAATGTTTTCAACGTCTTCTTTTTTAAGTCCAACCAGCATAAGCAATGAACTCACTGGTCGGATGTATTTACTAAATTCCATTAGCAGGTAATACACAGAGTGAGCTTTGTTCCATCCAGGGCAAATGATCACTGCATGGGGCTGGAAAGAGAAAAAAAAAAAAGGATGAGCTGAAATCTATGCCTAAAAATCTGAAAGTGCATTTATATTGGATACCTAGGGACTGTTTCAGTTAATAAAGAGTGAGGTGGGGAGATTTTGGGGTATGCTGCATTTACCATAATCTTTTTGTAGTGTCAAGTAGTGATGGGAAAGCTAGTTCATTTTGGGGATTAGTTCACAGATTTAGTTTAATTTACCCCCTTGCAATCTGACCTGTCTCTCTTTATTTAGTAATAAAAGGTGAGCATAACTTTCCTTAAAATATTAAAACTTTATTAATAAAAAAATACAATATGAAATTTCTTACATTAAAAAAGAAGAGACAAATGTGTCCACTGTGCAACATATCAGGACAAAAAAAGGGCACAGAGTGATTCTCGTAAAAAATAATCATCTCAATCACCTATCCATACAAGTAAATACAGTGGTACCCCTGTTTAAGAGTAACTTGGACTGAGAGCACTTTGCAAAAAGAGTTTACAGTTTTTAAAAATTGTAACTTGGTTTAAGACCATTGCTTTGACTTAAGAGCTTCCTGCACTGGGTGGGAGGGACATGGTCTACGTAGATTGATCTCCAGCACTGTACTCTACCCCAGGAAGTCTCCCTCACCTTCCAAATCATGTCAGATCCACTTCAGTTAGGAGCAGACAGAGGAGATAATCTCTTCATAGCTGTAACCCCTCTTTCCCCGGGCACAGAGTGCTGCTATACTCTGCCCTCATCTGCCCTGCTCATTCCTTCATGCTCCCTGCAGTTTGTCAGCCCTTGTGTTTTCTATCCTCTCCATTCCTGCTATAATGTGCCTGCACTTGCACTCAGGTATTAACACTGCTGTATAGAGAAGTTTGTTGCTGCCCTCCTGCGCAGCTGTGATTCTCACTTCCTGATTAGTCCATGCTGAACACACACCCCTTCCCCATTGCTGTCAGGGGACCACTCAGACCTCTGACAGCAACCCTGCTTCTCTATAATAGCCTTTTGTACTATGCTACTGCATTATGGGCATCTGCAGTTCCATTCTGTATCTACAAACTGCTGCTGTGTTTTCAGGTTTATCCACTTACTATACATTCACATGCTGATTGCTGAACTGTACAGTAACTTATAATATGACATTCAGCAGTGCCACTTTGTTGTAAATAAAAAACATGCTTGAAAACAAAACAATTGGGAGTCAATATGTACTCTAATAACTCTAAAATCAAATAGCAGGTGTCCAAATCCCAGTCACTAGCTCTCAAAAAGAAAACAGCAGTCTGCCTGTGATTTGTTACAGACGAAATGGTAGCATTAGAAAAAAATAGAAATGTGATTGCTTGATTCTGGGTTTTTAATTGTGTCCCCTTCTATTATTTTTTTTAGAGTTATTTTTCTGTAAGATATGTCCAAAAGATGAGTGAATGATGTATTCTTTTGACTTCCATAATAAGAATGGAGATGATAGGATATCGAACAAGTGGAATCAACATTGATAATGAGGAAGAAGATTGAAGAACAGAGCATTAAATCTAATGCCCCTATTCCACAGGTCGTTTAGAGGAGCAAACGAGCGCTCTCAGCGCTCGTTTGCTCCTCGTTCCCCGCTCGCTGCCGCCGCTATTCAACGCGGCTGCAGCGAGCGGGTGAGTGCGGGAGGGGGCAGCCGGGAGCTGCGGGGGGGCTGCCCAGGGGATCGCTGATCGTCCGGGGAGCCCATAGGATTTAGCAGCGTCTGCTGCCGATGCTCCTATTCAGCGGAGCGACGGCAGCATATCGCTGCTATATCAGTCGCTTGTTTTTCAACATGTTGAAAAACAAGCGACTGCAACGATCAGCCGACATGAACGATGTCGGCTGATCGTTGCACTCTATTCCACCGGACGATTATCGTCCGTAGCGGCCGATATCGGCCGAATACGAACGATAATCATTCCGTGGAATAGGGCCTTTATAAAGCTCTGGCTTTGTAGAAAAGATATTTTTAGGAAAAAAAATTGTAAATAAATTAAAAATACTTATATATATAAAAATTTAAATTTTTCTTGCTGTGTTTTTTGCACTTATCACCTTCCATTTATGCATTTTATAACTGCATTATTATATTGGTTGGTTTACATATGTTGAAATTATAGATTACTTTTTACAGTATGTTTTGTTTACCTTGTATTGGCACCATATGGCACTTTATGATATTTTTGTCACTGTTATATTATGCACACATCACTTTATTTACTGTTATCAAAATTGCACATAGTATAGGTTTCTAATTTTTATACTTTTGAATCTCTCAGATTAAATTGTTTCTCTATGCTGCACTATGGACTCCTTTTTCTCTTCTTTTTAATGTAAGCCATTTTATATAGTATTTTTTATTAATAATGCACACATTTTTGTTGGAGTATTGAGTTTTTAAGGGAGTTTTTTCTTGTTTTTTGATGAATACGAGTGTGGTAAAGATATAGTGCTTATTTTTTAAGTGTGATACGAGATTATATTGTTACCAAAAACCGTACATTGGAACATTTGTGTTTCATTAAGATGTCAACTTTATGTTGACATCATTTGATGAATTTCAATTTTCAAATTCAGATTTTTATTAGGGACCAATTCAGTTCTGAAGTGGATTTGTGGGACCTGTGTGTTAGTTTCCCCCATAAATCCCTCCACTGTAAAAACCGCACCCCTCAAAGTATTCACAGTATTATTATTGATGCTTTTCATCAGTACCATTCTGGGGGAAATGTGACACCCTGAAAATTTTTTATTTATATTTTCTATGAGGTGGTACAAATTAAAAACACAATTAAGCATTTTTTTTTTTTTTAACTACTGTATACGTTACATATGACATGTTATCTTTTTATTCGTCAGGTCGGTATAATTACAGTGATATCATTTTATATAGCATTTGTTATAGTTTATGACATATAATATGCAAGACACAAACAGTTTTATATAGTAAGAGATGTAATTTCACCAATGGAATTATGCAAGGGCTCTTTTTTTTGTAACCATGGATGTTTCTTTCTGTTGGAGTTTACTGTATATACCTGAATAAATCCTGTGAAGCTGCACTATAATGGAGCCTGTTTAACTTCATGAGGTGTGTTATACAGAGGATACGCTTAAAGGGAACCAGTCACAATGAAAATGCTACCTAATCTATAAACATCATGTTATAGAACATATTGATATATATCTTCATGGGAATCGATTCATTGTAACTCGTAATTTACTGATTGAAAGCTCTGCTCTTTCGTGCTGAAGAGTCCATTAAGTGACACTGTCCACTGGACTCCTTAACACAGAATGATCAAGAATTTTAATCAGCAAGTTACAAGTTATATTAAAACTTTTCCCTTAAAGATATATATGAATCTGCTCAGTCCTTCCTTCTCTATAACATGACGGAAATAAATTAGATGGCATTCCCTTGGTGACAGGTTCCCTTTAAAGGGAACCTGTCACCCCCCGTGCCGGGGTGACAGGCTCCCGACCCCCCGTTAGAGCCCCCTATACTTACCTAATCCCGCCGGGTCCCGCTTCTGGAGATGGTCGGGTGATGAAGATCTCAGCCGCTGCAGCCCGGCGCACGCGCTGAGAGATGAGACCAACACCCATAGAGAATGACGGGAGAGTCCAGCGCTCCGTCATTCTCTATGAGCGTTGGACTCATCTGCTGCAGCGGCTGAGATCTTCATCACCCGACCATCTCCAGAAGCGGGACCCGGCGGGATTAGGTAAGTATAGGGGGCTCTAACGGGGGGTCGGGAGCCTGTCACCCCGGCACGGGGGGTGACGGGTTCCCTTTAAGGGATCTGACCCAAAGCACACACCCCTTCCACCACCACCAATTCCCCCTTAGAATCTCAAGGAAATCACAATATCCCATACTACCATACCATAAAAGTGACTGTGGATAATAGATAAATATTTTGTTTACAGTGTTAGAGTAGCTTCACGCATACAGTATCGCAGCAAACTTTATGGTGCAGATCCGCAGCAGATGTGATCTAAATAACTGAACACAGCATCAAATCTACTGCAGATCCTGTACATGTGAACGCATGCTTAGGCTCCGTGAAACTGGAGGAATTCTCCTCAGCGGAATCTCACCAGCCTCTGTGTCCTCCTGCGCATCTCCTCTCTCCGCGCTGAAGAATTGACATCCATTCTTCAGCTCTGAGAGAGAGGAGGCGCGCGAACCTCCCAAAGACTACCAGCATGACACGAGGCTGGCGGGATTCCTGTGGAATTCTGCAAGTTTTTCTCCATGTGAACGGAGCCTAAAACAGAAGCAGATTGAGCCAGTGATGGAAAGTACTTGGTAGTTGGCCCTGAGGTGCTGAGAAATGTAGTTTCCTGGCACTATCTTGGATATAAACCAGCTTTTAGAAAAACTTGTAGCTCAGAAACGGTGGCAGCTAGAAAGATGGGATTTGGCTCAAAATACTTTTTTTGAGCTTTTTTAGCTCTTTAGTGGAATATCCCTTTGATGTAATGGATTGATGGATGGGCTCATTACAGATTCAGCAATACCTAACACGTGCATTTTACTTATAGGAGATCATTTATAATGGAAAATGTACATTTACACATTGTCCACATGACAGCACCACATAGAGAATGTCGGCCGCTGACAAAAGCTCTTCCCTGGGGACCAGAAGTTCGGGATAGCTGAGGCACGGCGTCCTTTGGCGCTAAATTCAAACCTGAAGCCTTTGGCAGCATGGATTCTTCTGATGCATTTGAGTAGGCTGCGGAGTACAATATGCTAGCTCTTTAAGTACTGACCCAAGGAGTTCACTTACTTTGGTGTGGTAGGCAATCTTTTATTTATTTGTCTATCCACTTGTTATTTCTGGCCCTTTCTCCTCTCTCCTAAAGAGACAGAGAATCATCCAGGAAAACTAAAAACTGTGAGGGATGCAACCTTGAACTATTGCATATGTATACCAAGCAGTTATGTAAAAGATGCATAGCAAAACTTAACCCTTCACCTAAAGTATCTCTCTCAGACGAGTTACGAATTTGCCAAGAAATTAAATTCATGGCCTCTTTAACCCCTTCTGCATCAGGCCCTGCTGTCTCCGAAACTGCTAAATCTCCTCCTAGGAAATGCAGGGCTTATGTAATCTCTGAAACAGAGTCTGATAAAGAAGTGGCTTCAGAGGAGAGGGAATTATTTCCTGATATGTCTCCTAAAGAGTCAGGAAAATTTTACTTTTCTTCTGAAGAAACTGATATACTGGTTAAAGGGAACCATTCACCCCGTGGCCCCAGGCAGAAACTGACAAAGTGACATAAAGGTCAATATACTTACCATATCGCTCCCGGTCCCGTCCCGAATCCTGTTGTCGACACAGAGAAATCACCGATTCTTCTTCTCACGCCCATTATGGTAATGAGCCGAGATGAGTCCAACCTCCATAGGAAACGACGGACGAGTCCAGCTTATTCATAAGGTCCTCGTCTCGTTGCCGCCCATCCACGCCTCCTAGAACTTGATTGACGTCTTCAGTCTTCTGACAAATTCCCGTGCAGGCGCCGTTGCGATGGTCTTGTCACCTCTTCTGCGCCTGCGCGGTAAACAGGATACGTGCTCGAGACAATCGGCGCACGCACAGTAAACAGTGAAGCTGCGGAACGGCTTCAATTGTGAACTGTGCATGCGCCGAAAACGACTGTCACGGCGCCTGCGCGGGATCCGGCGAGAAGAAAGAAGACGAAGAGGAAGCAGACCCAGCGTCAATCAAGTGTCGGAGGCAGGGAGAAGGCTGGAGTTCGGGCCCGGCGGCGCTCATTACCATAATGGGCGCGAGAAGAAGAATCGGCGATTTCCCGTGTCAACAACGGGATCCGGGACGGGACCGGGAGCGATGTGGTAAGTATATTGACCTTTATGTCACTGTATGTCAGTTTCTGCCAGGGGCCACGGGGTGAATGGTTCCCTTTAAGGTCAATAAAGAAGTTATAGGTATAGATGACATTGAAAAACCATTTCCTGTTCATGATGTTTGGAGGTCTTAAACCTAAAGAGAGAAAGGTTTTTCCTGTACATGTAAACCTAAAAGATCTAATTTTAGCGTAGCGGAAAGAATCTGAAAAAATGGCTTTTTATTCCAAAAGATATAAGGAACAAAATGCCCTTTGACGACAAAGACACTGAAGCTTGGAACACTATACCAAAAGTAGATGTCCAGGTAACCAAAGTTGTTAAAAAACATCTTTGCCATTTGAGGATACCTCACAACTCAAGGACTCAATGGACAGGAAAATGGAAGGTCTCCTGAGGAAATCTTGGAAGACCTCTACTACAGTTCTTAACCCTAGCAGCAACTAATGTGTCTAAGGGCCCTCTTTTACGGGCCGATTATCGTTCAGATAATCGTTAACGATAAACAATCTCAAACGGCCGCTTTAGCGAGCTTCTTGAGATCGTTCACACAATCCGACGGTCTTTAATTATCATCGTTCTTGCGGACATCCTGACCGCGTTGATCATTCGCTTCAGAGTAATTCCACAGAACGAACAAAACGAACGAACAAAAAAATTATCGTTCAAGTAGGTGGGGCAAGTAATTTTTTTTTCCCATTCTTTCTGCCTTCTGTGGGCGTATGTTTTCTTTTATATTCGTAAGCAATGTATGATTATAAAGGTTTACACACAATATATCCTATTATGTGAAAGTTTTACAAGATTTATTTATCTTTTTTTTATAAATATGGATTTACCATTGCTCAACATATACATTTTTTTAAAAAGTCCTTTGAGCAAACTTTGTGCGCTAGCCTCTTTAAAATTCAGGGTGAAAATTTTTTTTTTACAAAAAAAAATTGCTGCTGCATAGCTAAACCACCAACACTTCCGGATGGCGACCAAATTTTACAAAATAGACTATGTATGTAAGTGTGGTGGGCACTGCCACTCTCATATCAATAGCAAAAAGGGGTGCAACATAGTAGCTAGCCAAAATATCACATGAAGAAAACAAGAGAAAAAAGCGGCTAGACTAACCAAAAGTATTGCACACTCAATATGTCAAAATATCAAAATTAGTTTATTTATAACCAACAAACAACAGCAAAATTGTTAAAACCACTTAAAAAGGCCTAAAAGGCCAAGATATCAATACAAAGGTGCCCTTACAATATTTAGGGCAACAAGTAATGTGCCAGACGAGGAACAACCCTCAAAATAAATGTCCTGCCAATAATGCACTAAACATAGAGAAAAACATTATGAAAGCAAAAAGATAACATATATATAACACGTGTTCAAAGAAATTATTTATATATATATATATGTAATGTAGAAAGTAATAACCGCAATGGCAGGACCTCCCCTGGCACACGGCACCTACACCCCACGCGTTCCGTTATGCCACCATAACTTCATCAGGAGTGGTTTTAACAATTTTGCTGTTGTTTGTTGGTTATAAATAAACTATTTTTGATATTTTGACATATTGAGTGTGCAATACTTTTGGTTAGTCTAGCCGCTTTTTTCTCTTGTTTTCTTCAAATTTTACAAAATAAACGCAATGTATCCCATTGCTCAACATACTTTTTTAAGCAACGAGGAATGATAAAAATAGTTCCAGGTCTCATTAGGTGATCAATTGTTTCTTATTTGTCGTTTAATGGTTAACTATTTAACCAAATATCGCTTCGTACTGAACGATTTAACGATTATGCAAACTATAACCGTCCCGTTGAATAACACCCTAAAGCTCTCTTTATCTAATTAGACCCAGCTTGAGCCCCAATTGAAAGTGATACAGCTAGGGGAAAGATTTTATCTTCTATTCAAATGCTTAAAGAGAACCAATCACCAAAAATTATACTCAGTCATTTTATAGTAGGGAGGAAGTAAATATAACCAAACATAAAACAAATAACCCCTGGAAGCTTTAGGGCTGTAAATTCTGTCATTATAAGGTAAGAAAACTACCATGGAAACAGCTCACTGGAGCTGCCATCTTGAGGCTGGCAGTTGTACACATAACCCACGCCCCCAGATTCCAAACTTGTATGCTGCAGGATTCCAAGCTTGTGTGCATCGCAGCCTCTAATCAACAACAGTCAGTTCTTTTGACTGTAACATTTCTCTAGTGTAAAAGGCTGGGTTCACACTGCGTTTTTCCCAATCTGTTCAATGTATCCATTTTCAATTGGTTACTTTTAACCCCTAGACGACCCTGGACGTAGGGTTACGTCATGGAAGTCTGTCCCCAGACGACCCATGACGTAACTGTACGTCCTGGGTGTTTCTCCCGCTATGAAGCGCGCTGCGGAGCGTGCTTCATAGGAGGTGGGGGCCGGCTGCAGTGAGCAGCCGGGACCTCACCGGTAATGACACGCTGCAGCGATCGCGCTGCCGCGTGTCATTAACCCCTTAAACGCTGCGATCGCGGCGCAACCGCGGCGTTTAAGTGTAAGTGACAGGGGGAGTCCCCTGTCACTTACCGATCGGGACCCCCGCAGTGTGACTGCGGGGGTCCCGATCGGTAAAACGGACTGCCGGAGGTCTCTCACCTGCCTCCGTGAGGTCCGATCGGCGATCTGCTGCACTAAGCCTGCACAGGCAGGCTCAATGAGCAGAGCGCCGATAACACTGATCAATGCTATGCCTATGGCATAGCATTCATCAGTGTAGAAATCAAACTAGTGTATGTAAAAGTCCCCCAAAGGGACTTCAAATGTGTAAAAAAAAAAAAATATTTCAAAACATTATTACACTAGCCCAAAACCCCTCCTCCAATAAGTTTAAATCACCCCCCTTTCCCATTATATAAATAAAACATATAAAAATAAATAAATAGATAAACATATAATATACCGTAGCGTGTGTAATTGTCCGATCTATTAAAATATAACAAGCGTCATTGTGATCAGTGAACGGCGTACACGAAAAGAGGGAAAAAAGTGCGCAGATTACCGATTTTATGTTACATTATATATTTAAAAAAATCAATAAAAAGTGATCAAAACTTCCGATCTTCACAAATATGGTATTAATAAAAACTAGAGATCGTGGCGGAAAAAATGACACCCCATACAGCCCCGTAGGTGAAAAAATAAAACCGTTATAAGCGTCACAATAGGCCCATTTTATTAATATTTAATTGCCAAAAAAAAAGGATTTCATAAAAAAAATACATATATAACATTAGAGAATTTGTGTAACCTGCATATGGTTGTGTTCGGACTGACCTATAGAATAATTGTATAGAATAATAATTGTATAGAATAATAATCACGTCGCTGTTACCATATAGGGCATTACGTAGACACAGGAACCCCCCAGACGTTACTATATTGCATTCTTTTTTACGATTTCACCTATTTATATCTTCATAAATAATATATTTGGGATTCCATCATACATGTTATGGTAAAATGAATGACGCCATTACAAAGTACAACTATTCCTGTAAAAAACAAGCACTTACATGGCTTGTAGATAGAAAACAGAGTGCTAGAGCTCTTAGAAGGGGAGGAGGGAAAAACAAAAACACTAAAATCAAAATTTGCGCGGTCCACTGGGTCATTTTGGGCTTGGTCCTCAAAGGGTTAAAGGACAGAAAAACAGTCAACACTATTTTTGTGCACTTTTTTTTTTTATAATGTAAGTCAATGGAAAAACGGATCCAAAAGGATGGCACAAAATTGCAGCCGTTTTTTTCCATAAAACGTGTATGTTAAACAGATAGGAAAAAACCGAGCCTAACTAAAACTGTCATCTGTGATAATGTCTGGTGAAAATAGGTACTAGGCCAGTCTGACAGCATCCACTTCAAATGGTATGTGCACACTACAAAATCCGGGCAGATATTCCGCCGCACATTCCGGTGCTCGCTCGCATCTCAACAGGTGCCATAGACTCCATTCTGTGTAAAGGCTGATTCCGCTGTCCGCCCAAAAAATTAACAGGTTTTTGCACGGATTTTGTAGTGTGCACATACCCTAAGGCTATGGTCACACAACGTATATTTTTGTAAAACCACGGCTGTTGTACAACAGCCGTGATTATCACGGAAATAAACGTTACATAGCCATCTATGAGATCCCGGCCGGAGCGTATACACATAGTATAGTTAAAAAAAAATCCAACATAGTCCTTAGAATACCGATATCTGAAAAGGACAAAAGGAGAGGGGGAAAAAATCCTATCAATTACCCCTCTCTGCTCCAGACTGTATGACATCTTCCTTTGCAAAGGAAAACACCAGCCAGAAACATTTTTATTTATTCATTTTTTTTTTTTGTTAAACAGACAATATTTTTTCTCCTTGCAGTCTCAAATAAAAAATTTCTTTTTTTATAAATGTAATTTTTATTAAAGTTTTTATGAATGTTTCATAACAATGACAGAAATGTACAAGAAAGGAGGAAGAAAGCAGGTCCCACGCAGGGGAAAGTACAGTAGCGAAAGGCAAAATATTGTCTATCAATGATGTACTTTGAAATATAATAGCCGTTCAATAACAATCAAATATCATCTTAAGGTAGAAGGCTTGTTTACGATGCAAGGCAATTAGGGCGGAAGGCATAAGAAAATAGTCCTCCAATATAACCTCGTCTAGTAGCAAAAAACAAACAAGTAAAGAACAAACAAAAAACAACCATGACAAACTGACGAGACCAGACAAGACACATTGAGAGGGGGAGAACAAGAGGGAAAGGAGAGAAGAAGCAGGTACCTATGCAGGATTGTCCTGTGGATATTAGTACGCATCCCAGGGGGCCCAAACTCTATCGAACTTTTCTAACCTATTGTTTAAGGAAGCAGTAAGATGCTCCAAAGACCTCATCTCTTTAATCCTAGCAACTAAGTCCAACCGGGAGGGAGGCGCTGGCTGTCTCCAGTGCCAAGCAATGAGCGTTTTCGCTACCGCCAATATCTGTACCAATAGCCTAGTAGAATCTTTGCCCTGAGTTTTGGGAGTGAGATTAAGAAGACACACCACAGGGTCACGAAGGACCGGCTTTTGTAAAACTGCTGAAGCTAAAGCGCAAACTGCAGTCCATTAGGGTTGGATGCCTGGGCAATACCAGAAGATAGGACCCAACAGCCCCGGAGCATCTCCCAACACAGTGGAGAAATGGTGTTATTCAGCTTATGGAGGAGCTCTGGGGTGTGGTACCATTGCATGAGTATTTTATATTGGGTTTCTTTATAGGTCGTGCAAATGGACGACTAAGCCGCTCTGTCCCAAATGATTTGCCAGCATTCTGGGGAGATATCTTTAGAAAGGGCAGCTTCCCATTTAATCATATATTTGTGTCTAGTTGGCGAGCCATCCACAGGGGAGTGTAAGATCTTGTAAATGTCTGTTATTAGGCCTTTAGTAGAGGGGCCTTTACGCATTAGTTGCTCAAACATGGTAGGTTTGGAGACTGTGAGGGACCCCAGAGTTGCGCTCATAAAGTGTCTCAGCTGCAGATAAGTGTACCCTTCCGAGCAAGGGAGATCATATTTATCCGCCAGTTCCTCAAAAGGCAGGAGTGTTCGGGTTACAGGGTTTACGATATCTGCGAACTGAAACAGTTTTCTGCCCCCCCCATGTCTGTACGACCGCTGACTCCAAACCCGGGGAAAAGGATGGGTGAAGCAAGAAGGAAATTAGTGGGAAGGCTGAGGAAGTAAGGTGGAATGCAGAGACACAAGATGACCAAATGTGTCTTATGAACCCAATAGGTCCCAGAAGAGGTCCCGGTGACAGGGATGGGGGGGAGGAGTGCCACAGGAGAGAATTAGGGTGTGTAGGCGCTAACCAACGTTTCTCGATCTGAGTCCACTTTTTGTAAGCATGATATTGAGACCAAGAGGAGACATGACGCAGGTGCGCAGCCCAATAATAGTATAGGAGGTTCGGGGTCGCTAACCCTCCCTGCGCTTTACTATGCATCATAACTGCTCTGGGAATCCTATGCCTCTTGCCGTTCCATATAAACCGGAAGATTGCTGTTTGAGTGACTTAAGGGCAGATTTAGGGATTCTTACTGGCAGCGTCTCAAAGTAGTAGAGCAGCTTCGGCAGGATGCTCATTTTAACCGCTGCAATATGACCCAGGAGGGAGATATAGTGATCCTTCCATTTTGCCAGAAGGGTCCTTACGTCATTAAATAGAGGGAGGTAATTGGTGGAGTATAGTGAGGTGTAAGTAGGGGTCAAGCGAATGCCTAAATAGCGAATAGAAGAAGAGGACCAACGAAATTTAAAGTTTGTTGTGAGGTGGTGATAAGTATCATTAGGGATATTCAGAGGCAAGGCCTCCGTTTTAGGTGTGTTAACCTTGTAGCCTGACAACGTCCCGTAGGAACTCAAGAGATCATGCAATACAGGTAAGGATATGTGAAGGTTAGTTAAAGTCAATAGCACATCATCCGCAAATAACATAATTTTGAATTCTTTGCCTCTGATGCTCACTCCCCGAATATCTTGGTGATCTCTGATGGCCGCCGCCAGGGGTTCGATGCACAGTACAAACAGTAGCGGAGAGAGAGGGCACCCCTGGCGCGTGTCATTAGAAAGCGTAAACGTATCAGACTGAGAATAAGCTGATTTAATAGACTCAGTCGGTCCAGAGTAGAGGCCACGGATGGCCCTAAGAAAGGGGCCCCGAAGTCCAAAGTGCTTCAGTGTCTCAAATAGAAAAGGCCACCCTAGGCGATCAAACGACTTTTCAGCGTCTAAGCTCAAAACCAGAGCCTGTTCCATCTTCAGATTGACTGCATCTATTAAATCTATTGCCCGCCGTGTGTTGTCCGCCCCCTGCCGATTGTGTACAAAGCCCACCTGGTCTGCGTCTATCAAGGAAAGAAGCCAATAGCCTAAGTGATTCGCTAAAATTTTAGTGAAAAGCTTCAGATCCGAGTTCAATAAGGCTATGGGCCTATAGCTCGCGCAGTCCAGGGGGTCCTTGCCAGGTTTGGGAAGTAAAGTGATAAGAGAATGGAGCATAGAGGAAGGTATTGGGGCCCCATCAAGAAAAGACTTAAAGACTAGGACTAACCTAGAGAGAAGCTCAGCTGAGAAAGTCCGATAGTACAGATAGGTAAATCCATCCGGACCAGGAGATTTTCCGGAAGGGAGATTTTTGAGCACTTCCTCTAGTTCTTCTGCGGTTACAGGGGCGTTAAGGTCTGCCAGCGCCTCAGTAGGGAGAGAGGCTAGTGTACAGGCGGAGAGGAAGTCTTTAATTTTTCGGGAGCGCGTGTCGGGATCAGTCGGTAAGGAGGAAGGGAGAGAGTAAAGATCTGAGAAGTATTTTAGGAGGAGTTTAGAGATAGCTGAAGGGTGGTAAGTGACAGTACCCGCAGCATCCCTTAAGGCCTGCGGAGACTGGGCAGCTGAGCATTCTGACAGCATGCGGGCCAATAAATTATGAGCCTTATTGCCCTTTTCATAAAAGCGTTGCCGTGAATACAACAGCAAACGCTCCACTTTGTACATCAGTAAATCTCTAAGTTTTGCTCGAGCTGCTATCAGTCTGCGCAGTGTCGTTGTCGTGGGGTGTATCGCCAACCTCCCCTCCAAGTCTTTAATTTTCCCTTTAGTTTCTACTATTTGCAACTGAATATCTTTTTCAGACGGGATCCCAAGGCTATACAGTGGCCTCTGATGACCGCTTTATGCGCCTCCCACAAGATCGCCTGAGAAGAGACCGACCCAGTGTTTTCCTGGAAATAGGTAGTCAGTGAGGTTTTAATGGAATCCCTAGAGATTGGATGTTTCAGCAGAGAATCGTTAAGCCTCCAGTGACATTGGCGAGTGGGAGCGTGAAGGGAGGTTAAAGATACGGAGACCGAGCCATGGTCTGACCAAGAAATAGGCCCGATATCAGTGTCTCGAAGTAGACGCAACGTAGGGACATTGCCAAAAAAATAGTCAATCCTGGTATGGGTTTTGTGGGGATAGGAGAAGAAAGAGAAAGTAGCCTCAGTAGGATGCTCAACACGCCACAAATCATACAAATTATGCAGGCGGACCAGCTTCCGGAATTCCCGGGACAAGCGACCTAGCTCAGGAGAGGGAGGCTGGCCTGTTACCGAGTGCCTGTCTGCCGTTTCTGAAAAGGGAAGGTTAAAGTCACCCCCTACAATCAAAGGAGCTGGTGGGGATTTAGCCAAAAAGTTGAGCACCCTACAAAGGAATGGAATCTGAAGCCTATTTGGGGCATATAGGTTGCAGAGCACGAGTGGTTTGCCCTGCATAGTCCCCTCTAGGATCACAAACCTCCCTCCTGGGTCTAAATAGTGAGCAATCACTTGAAGGGGGCAGTGGCGGGAAATCATTATAGCTACCCCGGCCTGTTTGGAGCCTTTAGAGGCAGAGTATACTGTGGGGAAAGTGTGCTTAGCAAAGTTAAATTTAGCAGCAGAGTCGAAATGGGTCTCTTGAATAAAAGCTATGTCTGTGTGAGAAGTGCGCAGTTCTTGTAATAATAAGCGCCGTTTAGCGTTGGTATTAAGGCCCTTAACATTCAAGGATAGAAATCTAACCATGAGGATAGTCTATAGAGATCTTCAGATCATGTAGCAACTCACCCATGTCACACGTACGTAGGTATTGAAAAGCTCCATGGAGCCTAAGTTCGGCGCCCGGCACTGGAGACAGGAACAGCTGAGAGGTAAAGAAAAGTACCTGGGAAGGGGTAAGGGAAAGATTAGGGAACACAACAAGACAAACATAACACCAACAGAAACACATTAACTGAGGATACATAACCAATGTATTTTGCAAATAAGCGGCACTAGGCCTAGTGCCCGCATCTCTAAAAGGCGGGCAGGGGCAACATTCCCAGGAAGAGAGAAATATGTGGCAGGCCACATCTAGAGTGTAACAGGATAAGCCCCAGAGGAGGAGGAGGAAACCAACAGTAAACAGTTAAGTGAATAGGTGAACAAGGAACTCGTCCACACAGCATTAGATCAAAAGATGAATGAAGGCCATCATAAACTTGAAACATCAGCCCTCGGGGAAGAGGAGGACCAATTAGCATCATCAACGTTCAGAAGCACGATCAGGAGAGCTTCGAGCTAATGTTGAGGAGCCGTGGGATTGCGGTCTCCGACGCTTCTGAGACACTGCTGTCCAGAAAGCAGGAGGTGGAGGTGGAGGAGAGGTAACGGTCCGTCAGCTGCGGAGTAGGGATTTCCAGGGCATCGCAGAAGGCCTGAAGATCTCCCAGGTCTCTCAGGATAGCTGAGCGCCCCTCACGTCGTGCCGTCAGAGCGAAGGGGAAATTCCACCGATACGTGGCCTGGTGATCACGCAGGATAGCCAGTAGAGGGCGCAGGCATCGTCTCTATTGCAAGGTGATCCATGAGAGGTCTGGGAATAGCTGCAGAGGGGCACAATCGAATTCAAAATCTTTGAGGGAGCGGACTTTGGCCATAATACGCTCTTTCAGGACAAAGTCATGTATACAGCAGATAACATCTCTTGGCGTACACGTGGCAGATCTAGGCCTGAGAGCTCTATGAGCCCTGTCCAGTTTCACTTTATGCGAGGGTGGTTCACCAAGAATTATATTAAAGATAGCTTCCAGAGTAGCCATTAGATCTTCTTCCTGGGTGGCCTCTGGGAGGCCTCTGACCCGTATGTTGTTACGCCTGCCCCGGTTATCTAAATCTTCCAGGTGGCGCTGCATATCGTTCATAGCAGAGGATTGTGAGACTGCAGTAGCATGAAGTTCAGTAATATAGGAGCAGGTGTGATCATGCTCTTCTTCTAAGTCATCTACTCAAGTGGTAATATGTTGCAAATCTTTACGGACAGCCGCCATCTCGGCCCTGCAGGCATCTTATACTTTAGTGATCAATGAATTAAAGTCCGTCTTTGTGGGTAGTTGTGATAGCAGTTTTTTTATGTCTCCCCTCATCTGTGCACCGGGGAGAGAGGAATCAGAGTCAGACTCCCCCTGCTGCAGCCATACATCCAGCTGAGTGGTTGCCTCATGGGCAGGGGACCCGTTGTTCTTGGATTTACGGGGGGTAGCAGAGTGTTTGGAGGCAATTTTTCCCCTCTGGGGGGTTTAGGGGCTGCTGACATGACGCCTCCTAGCGCAAGGGGCTGAGGGAGGGGCAATAATGGCGGGGCAGGCTGTGATGGGACCCGGCTTGGAAGATCCTGTGTGCCAGGGGATAATGATGACTCGGCAGGGAGGACAGAGAGTATCGTAGCGGGGGATGAGGCACTCTCCTGGCAGACAGTCAGGCAGCTCAGGGGAGGAGGCAGTACCTCAGTGTTCGGCAGTGCGATGCTGGATGATGCAGCGTTCCCGCCTTTGAGTTCCTGAGCCTGCTGTGTTGCTAGGCAAGATGGCGCCCGCGGCCCGCCACACGCAGTCCAAGCGGAGTCTGCGGCGCGCTGCTCACCTCTCACTGGGGCCGCGTCCCGCTCTGTGCGATCCGCCGGGCCAGGAACCAACCGAGGGCTAGAGGTAATGGTCCAGTGTCCGGGCCGCTCTTTTGGAGCGTGTGCGGGGCTCGGGCAGTTGAGGGTCACCTCCGACAATCTTCCCCATAAAGATTACGGGCAGCAGGGTAGCAAATTCGGCCTATAAGATAGCTGTGTGGACGGAGCTCTCAGCCAGCACGTCTGCTCACATCTCCAGCTCGCTCCGCCCCCTCAAATAAAATTTTAATGGTGTTTGAGTAGTAGCAGCAGCAGAACAGGAGATGAGGGGTTTAGTAGTAGCAGCATAATCGGAGATGAGGGACGTAGTAGCAGCATAATAGGAGATGAGAAGAGAAGAAATGGTAGCAGAATAGATGATAGGAGTATTAGTGGTAGCAGAATAGATGATAGGGGTATTAGTGGTAGCAGAAGAGATGATAGGGGTATTAGTGGTAGCAGAATAGATGACAGGAGTATTAGTGGTAGCAAAATAGATGACAGGAGTAGTAGCGGTAGCAGAATAGATGACAGGAGTATTAGTGGTAGCAGAATAGATGATAGGAGTATTAGTGGTAGCAGAATAGATGATAGGAGTAGTAGTGGTAGCAGAATAGATGATAGGGGTATAAGTGGTAGCAGAATAGATGATAGGAGTAGTAGTGGTAGCAGAATAGATGACAGGAGTAATAGTGGCAGCGGAATAGATGATAGGAGTATTAGTGGTAGCAGAATAGATGATAGGAGTAGTAGTGGTAGCAAAATAAGAAAAGAGGGTGAGGGGTAGTAAAAGTAGCAGGGCACAGTACAGGCATAGTGTGGGGCGCTGTGCTGACTCCTCACCCTGTCTCTGGTGATACTGAGGTCTGGATGGGTGTCCTGAGGGGCTGAAGTGGAGACTGAGGATCTGGATCCAGCAGGGGGGGGGGGGGCTCTCCCTTTAGGAAGGCTGGCTGATGTGATCAGACTCCTCTGGCCCAGCAAGGCAGGAGTTAATGGAGGTAACTTTGTCCTTGCTGGTGTGTGTGTTGGGGGGAGGGAGAGGGGGATTGTCGGCAGTGATACACAGCACAGAGGAGAAGTAGTAACTCCCCTGTTTGCAACTTACTTCAGAGCCGATCACTGTCTGTCCTCCTCTCTCTTCACTCTGCAGCCAGAGCTGTCACAAGCAGCCCCCGCGGGCCACATCCCACCAGCTCGGGTTACCTGATTACAGGAGGGCCACTCAGGATGCCGGCGGGAGCTGCTTTTGAAAGCTAAGTGAGAGGAGGACAGCACTGATAACAGCCCAGAGCTACAGCCAGGCAGAGGCTATAACACAGCTAGGGCAATCTTGTGCTAGCTGTGTATCTCTGTTCCCGGCACGTAGAGGATGCTGGGAACTTCCGGATGGCAGTCTCGTGCCGACTCTTTTGAAAAGAGCCGGCTCGAGGCACTAATTAAAACAGCTTTAAAAATTGAAATCTATAACTAAAGTAATGAAGTTATTTACAAAAGTAAAAATAAAGTAAAAACAGATGCACTGAGGTATTAAACCCAAACACCCACCCCTCCGTGATTGGTTCTCTTTATGCTTGCAGCAGATTTTCTTGCTGACACTTCAGCAGAAACTGTCAGGTTGGCTGATAAATCATCGGCTCTAACCAATATGGCAAGAAGGACATTATGGTTAAAACACTGGCAAGGTGATGTGACATCTAAAAATAAACTTTGTCAAATTCCCTTTCAAGGTAACCAACTATTTGGACCTGTCCTGGAAGAAATTTTGGAGAAAGCAGCCGACAAGAAAATAAGCCGCAGAAAGACAGAAGCCTTTTCGTTCTTTCACCAAAAAGAAAGAAAAACTTATATCTAAAAGGTAAAAGGGGCTGGTGGGCCTATCCCAAAGGACGTTGGGTAGAGGCTTCATTCTCCATCCTCCCTCTGATGGTAAAAGTAACTGACACGGTCAAGGTGAGGGGAAGGCTTTGTCAGACAGTGGGAGAAGGTCAAAGGCAATCAGTTTATCCAAAACATCTTAAGCATTAAGTACCAGATAGACTTCTCTGGACTCTGAGAGACTCTGAGGAATCTTTTAATGGAAGGGATAGGATCTCCTAATCTTAGATGTCATTGTTCCTGTACCGCAGGAGGAAGTAGGTCTAGGACACTATTCTATCCTCTTCCTTGTCTGGAAGTCCAACAGGACATTCAGAACTATCATCAATCTGAAATTCCTCAATCGTTTTGTCTGGTACAAGAAATTCAAAATGGAAAGTTAAAAACTACAGTCCCACTAATCCTTTATGCAGCATCTATGGTGACTATAAATCTCAAGGATGCGTATTTTCACATACCCATAGATTCTGCTCACCAGACATTTTTCAGGTTTTCCAGTTCAAGGCTTTACCGTTCGGGATATCATCAGCCCCATTGATGTTTACCAAAGTAATGCTAGAGGTGGTTTCTCACCTCAGGTGAAAGGGAATAACTTTTGTCCCTTATCTGGACAATCTGCTTCTGATAGCCTCATCTCACACTGTGCTGTCTCTCCTTCTCAATCAGACCATTTCAATCCTGCAGGATCTGAGTTGGATCCTAAACTTCAAAGAGTTGGTCCATCTCAAATCTTGCAGAAAACGTTTTCTAGGGATGATCCTTAATTCAGAACAGCAGAAGACCTTTTTGCCTCAAAACAAGGTAGATGCTCTTATCCAGAATATAGTAGCCTTCAGAAAAAAGTCGTCAGTGTCCATCCGGAAAGCCATGTCTCTTCTAGGCTTTATGACATCTTCCATATCAGCGGTACCAAACTCTTCAGAACAACATTCTTCGGTTATGGGACAGATCTCCCCTATCTCTGGACAAACAGATGAATATAAACATCAAAAGGTGAAAAGATCTCTCATCTGGTGGCAGTCCAAGAAACATCTAAAGAAGGGCAATCCATGGAATCCAGGTACAGTGGTATCTGTCACCACAGACGCCAGCAAATGGGTCTGGGGAGCCCGCGTACAAAGGTTTAATT
The DNA here is from genome assembly GCF_027789765.1 of Dendropsophus ebraccatus. Classification (NCBI taxonomy): domain Eukaryota; kingdom Metazoa; phylum Chordata; class Amphibia; order Anura; family Hylidae; genus Dendropsophus; species Dendropsophus ebraccatus. Next base: position 85,127,828 of record NC_091457.1, read on the forward strand.
TCCAAGGGCAATGGTCGGAGGAGATCAGTATTCAATTGTTAAATTTCAGGAAACGAGCAGCTGTATGGGAAACCCTTAGAGCAGCGGAGTCCCTTCTCATCAGCAACAATGTGAATGTCTTCTCGGACAACTTCACAGTGGTGGCGTATATTCGACATCAAGGAGGTATAAGATGCAAGCCTCTCCAACAAGATTTTTTTCTTGGGCAAAGTAAAAAGTGACAATCATCATGGCGGTTCACCTGAGAGGAGTCAACAACACGGTAGCAGACATCTTAAAGTGTACCTATGATGGAGAACACAGCATTTATTGTTTTCTGACTCTCAAAGAGTCAGAAAACTGGAAGTCCAGTGTTTCCCAGGTCATCTGGGCGCTCACAAAGGCGGCAGTCGTGTGATTGATGGACACATTGAGCCGTGACTCTTTGTACTGGCCGAAATTCCTGCGTTTAGTCTGTTTTTTTCAACCAGCACAAGTCAGAAAATCTGCCTTCAAGAGACTGGACCTGGATTTCTGGTAAGTTCAGCTATATTTAACAGCATGATAACAAAAAAAATAATGAATGTACACTCACCGGCCACTTTATTAGGTACACCATGCTAGTAACGGGTTGGACCCCCTTTTGCCTTCAGAACTGCCTCAATTCTTCGTGGCATAGATTCAACAAGGTGCTGGAAGCATTCCCCAGAGATTTTGGTCCATATTGACATGATGGCATCACACAGTTGCCGCAGATTTGTCAGCTGCACATCCATGATGCGAATCTCCCGTTCCACCACATCCCAAAGATGATCTATTGAATTGAGATCTGGTGACTGTGGAGGCCATTTGAGTACAGTGAACTCATTGTCATGTTCAAGAAACCAGTTTGAGATGATTCTAGCTTTATGACATGACGCATTATCCTGCTGAAAGTAGCCATCAGATGTTGGGTACATTGTGGTCATAAAGGGATGGACATGGTCAGCAACAATACTCAGGTAGGCTGTGGCGTTGCAACGATGCTCAATTGGTACCAAGGGGCCCAAAGAGTGCCAAGAAAATATTCCCCACACCATGACACCACCACCACCAGCCTGAACCGTTGATACAAGGCAGGATGGATCCATGCTTTCATGTTCTTGACGCCAAATTCTGACCCTACCATCCGAATGTCGCAGCAGAAATCGAGACTCATCAGACCAGGCAACGTTTTTACAATCTTCTACTGTCCAATTTCGATGAGCTTGTGCAAATTGTAGCCTCAGTTTCCTGTTCTTAGCTGAAAGGAGTGGCACCCGGTGTGGTCTTCTGCTGCTGTAGCCCATCTGCCTCAAAGTTGGAGGTACTGTGCGTTCAGAGATGCTCTTCTGCCTACCTTGGTTGTAACGGTTGGATATTTGAGTCACTGTTGCCTTTCTATCAGCTCGAACCAGTCTGCCCATTCTCCTCTGACCTCTGGCATCAACAAGGCATTTCCGCCCACAGAACTGCCGCTCACTGGATGTTTTTTCTTTTTCGGACCATTCTCTGTAAACCCTAGAGATGGTTGTGCGTGAAAATCCCAGTAGATCAGCAGTTTCTGAAATACTCAGACCCTTCTGGCACCAACAACCATGCCACGTTCAAAGGCACTCAAATCACCTTTCTTCCCTATACTGATGCTCGGTTTGAACTGCAGGAGATTGTCTTGACCATGTCTACATGCCTAAATGCACTGAGTTGCCGCCATGTGATTGGCTGATTAGAAATTAAGTGGTAACGTGCAGTTGGACAGGTGTACCTAATAAAGTGGCCGGTGAGTGTATATGGAAAACATGCTTTATTTCACATCTACTGTTGATTTAGATTTTGAAAGTTATATTCCTTCCTGGGGAATGGGAATTAAATATCCATGTATTCTATATTATAGCAAAGAAATAGCGCTGACCAGAAGTAGAACTATCTGCTACAAGAGCCAAAAAAACTAAGAAATAGAACAGCGCTCCATAGCACAGATCAGACGGCAAAATAGGTGGGAGCACAATATAGAAGCTCTCACCTGTAGAGGTTGTGTAAAGGGAGGCACAACACTCAGAATGGCTTGTAATAGAACTGCAGCCTCTCCCCCAGTGGATCCACAAACAGGACCATACAAATTGCAATAAAACACCTCCTCTCCTGGTAGGGGAGTTGTAGGGCGCAGGTCCAAGGAAGATCAGTGTCAGGAGATAAAAATGTTTATTAAAATTCCCATAAAAATAGCTAAAAAGCGACAACGCGTTTCCAAACCGAACTGGTTTCTTTTTCAAGTGTCAATGCATTGACACTTGAAAAAGAAACCAGTTCGGTTTGGAAACGTGTTGTGTCACTTTTTAGCTATTTTTATGGGAATTTTAATAAACATTTTTATCTCCTGACACTGATCTTCCTTGGACCTGCGCCCTATAACTCCCCTACCAGGAGAGGAGGTGTTTTATTACAAGAGCCAAAAGGAGGGTTGGCGTTTTTTCAGCCTGAAACCCTTAGACCATCCACAGGGCCTGGATGCGCTGCAAGAAGTCTGGAACTTCCACTTAGCCAACGCCTTCCCTTCCACCCCGCTCATAACTAGGGACTTGCAAAAAATGCGCTTGGGGAACACCAGGGCCATCTTTGTAGCTCCGCATTGGCCAAAGAGAAGTTGGTTTTGCCTGCTGTCATTTCTAGCAGTGAAAGAGCAGATAGCTCTCCCTCTCCAGCTGGATCTCCTGTGGCAGGAACCTCTGTATCAACTGAACCTGGAAAGTCTTCATCTCTCTGCTTGGATGTTGAAGAGTCCGTGTTGGCAGCCCAGGGTCTCTCTTCTAAAGTAATTAATACCCTTCTAAAAAGCAAAAAAGAGGTAACCTCTGCCATTTACCTCAAGCAGTGGAGAAAATATTGCTCAAGGTGTGGCAACTCACCTCCAGACGCCCTAATACCGGATATTCCTAGAATCCTAGACTTCCTCCAAGAAGGACTAGAAAAAGGACGGTCTTTAAGCATTCTTAAGGTACCTAAAGGCACTCTTAAGGTGCCTTAAGGTGCATTTATGATACAAAAATTGCTGACCATTAATGGGTTAGAAGATTTTTCAAAGCTGTTTCCAGAATGAAGATAAAAAACTTGACACCTCCTTGGGATTTGAACACCGTTCTTCTGGGAGTTTCTGATAATCTAGTGGAACCTATTGAAGAATTTTTTTTTAAATTTCTTATCCTTAAGACGGAATTCCTTATAGCCATTATTACAGCCAGGAAAGTTGGAGAAATTCAGGCCTTATCTATTCTTCAGCCATATTGTACTACCCTTGATGATAAAATTATATTTAAACTAAATCCTACTTTTCTTCCTAAAGTCATGACAAATTTCCATAAGCCTCAAGACATCATACTCCCTTCATTCTGCGTTAATATTAAAAATGAAAAAGAAGACGTTTTTCACAAATTGCATGTAAGATGCTTTATTCTTCAGGATCTGGAAGCCACCTGTCACTGGAGGAAATATGAAAATAGTCTAGAGTTCAAGGGCCCTAATAAGGGCAAAAAAGCTTCTAAGGGATCCATAGCAAGATGGAACAAGTCAGCCAAATGTGAATCCTACTCTGCCTTGGGAAAGGACCCTCCACCAGGTTAAAAAGCTCACTCCACCTGAGCTACTGCAGTCTCCTAGTCCTCGCCACACACCTCCTTTAGGCATTACAGGTTGGACATTGGCAGTTCCCAGGACTTGGCCTTCGGGAGAAAAGTCTTACAGACAGTGATCCCTCCCTGAACATCCAAGTTGGTATGTCTCCATATAGTACTGTCATGTGGATCATGTGTACAGCCAGAATTATGACTTACTGATAATTACATCACAACAGCACCTTAGATTTCCCTCCCTTATTGTGTTGTTTGATTCTTTGGGTTTCGTTATAATAACATAATAACAACTCTCTCTGTATTTCCTGTTCTTGTTAGGTGATTGGTGACATCCTCCATGTGATGCTGTCATGATGTACTCATGAAGAATGAATTATCAGTAAGTCATAATTCTGTCTTTTTTATTTATTTTATTTAATGTGTATTTTTTTTTTTTTTTTACTTTTTCAGTTTTACTTATTTTTTCAGGTGATCACATATATATAATATAACATTAGAACACAGAATATGTGCTGTAATGCATTATAACTGTATGAACAGTCAGTTTATTACTGAGAGCTTATACATATGATATGTATATACATATGATGCCTCAGTGCAGGGGGCCTGATTGTTACACAGCACAAAAACCCAGACGCACTGACCAGCGTCTGGGTTGCTATGGTTACCCAGAAGCCTTAGGTTTCCCCATACACGTGGAATCTATAGGGTTAACTGCCGGGGGGGAGCGCGGAGGAGGAAGCAATGTGCGACAGCCTCCTCCCGCCGGCCGGTTAGGGACAGCGGGGGAGGCAGGGAAAGCATAGAGTCTCCAGATGTCATATTGGGTTAAGGGGTAAAAGAGTAGTTCAGAAGATCGTCTCATTTAGTTCATTATATCTCTGGCTCCGGGATATAAAAAGTCATTACAAACAAATCTTCTCTATTAAACTCAAGAGCCCTTAGTGTCGTTTGCTTGGATGAGATTATTTGGGTAAAATTATGTTTCATTAGTTATTTTTGTGAATACAATCACTGAACTCATATTGAACTTGTTTTTTCTACTTTAAAACTTTATTGTATTATTTGTCCAAAAACACTGTGGCTATAAATTAGCATTTTTATTTTTGCCATTTATTTTAGCTCAGTGATGGTTTTTCAGAATAATTTCCTGCTCTAACTATGACTTTTTTCCAACATCTTCTAAAGGCTGCAAAATGCCATAGAAAACATTGCTAAAAAATAGTAATAAGCTCAAGATATGTGGTGGAGTAAAGAGAAGTACAGTACAGGCTCCATCATGGCTGCAGGTTTAAGCTCTGTGTCCTGAGGCGTCTCATAGGCGATGGCTTTTCATAACATGTGAACTACTGAGATAAAGGAGTACGAATCAGGAGAATCATTTTCTAGTATGGAGAACTAAAAAGCAAATGGCAGTGTTACAGTGATAAAGCTGTAGCTGCTGTGCTAGGCTCTGTTGTCCCCAGCTGTAGTTCATTTTAAACTAATCTTTGCCAGGAAAGTGACCTAGACCATTTAGTTTACTTTGAAGATTAGCTTTTGAACTGTTCATTCACAAACTACCCATCACTAGTGTCAAGGATGGTATTTAATGGTACTCCCCTCCCATCTTGTGCAAAATCCACCAATTTACCATACTGATAAACACTGTGGGCTATGCATGTACATGACATAACAGTATAAACTAAACATACCCATCGGATTAGAAAATTAGATTTAAAAAACAACAATTATCAGAAAATTGCCCATTTTAATCATGATTATGCTGACACATTCCCTTCAAGATTTAGAATAACCCCTGGAAAACTGTCCCATCTTGGTCAGTTATTGGCGCATACAGTTAGCGGTGCTGTGATTAACCAGGCTAGGAGCCAATGGATCCTGACCCTGTCAATCACTCTTGTGGCTAGAGGTAGCATTATATCTCCAGGAAAGAAAGGCCACTGCCTCGCCCCAGCGTTGCAGTGTATGAATGAGGTCACTCGTGAGCAGCATGGTGGCTTAGTGGTTAGCACAGTAGCCTTGCAGTGCTAGGGTTCTTGGTTCATCTGTGTTTGCATGGGTTTCCTCCGGGTACTCTGGTTCTCTCCTACACCTAAAACATCCAGATAGGTCAATGTACATTGTGATCCCTAATAGGGAAAGGGGCCACAAATTGACAAAACTATGTAAAGTGCTGCAGAATCAGTTAGCACCATAAAAATAAAAGCATTATTACTACTCATGCACACAAAAAGCGAAGGAGAAGCCAGAGGAGGAGACTGCTGCAGCCTACAGCAGGAGAGCATGTTTTTTTTTTTAATTTTTTTTTTTACTTCTTAGTTTTTTTGGCCAGAAAAATCTATTTGGATGCTTAGGAGGCTTCAGGAAAAAAAGACATAACACTTGATCTCCTATTTGCTCTATAGGTAATGACAGTATTTAAGTATTTAATACAGAGAGCTTCTATGGTAAGGCATAGCCATCTAATAACACTGCCTTTATAAAGGCACTTTCTTATAGGTACCTTCTTAACTGCAAACAATCTTGATTTGCCCTTTAGATACATTATAGATTGCACGATTTTGTAAAAAGGTGTTTAAAGTGGCATCTCGGTAAAGTTGCACAAATCTCGTTGTGAACATTGGTGTAGACCTGCCTATGTCCTGTGTAAACTCACATAGCAGTAGATAGACACTATTTGATAAGGCAGTTAAAATGCATTTGGGTGACAGAGGAAACTAAATTTATAACAAGATAGTATGACAAAATACCCCCAAAATACTAAAATTACAAAATAGCGGCACAAAAATTAACACATAACGTTCTTACCCCATGTTTAGCTGGCAGTAATTTGTATGCCACTGATGCACAGCTGATGTATGTCAGAAGAGGAGGAATGTAACACAGAGGATTTGATCCATCAGGAGAGATTACAATTGTATCATACCCCTCAGATATGGGTGTCCAGCAGTAGGATTCTGTCAGATTTGGTCCATCATAGCCACATGCTATGAGACGCTGAAGCAAAAAAAAAAAAAAAAAATTGTAAATTTCAGAGTTTACTGTCTCCCACATGATTGGCAGATTTCTCCAAAAATACTTTGTGCTGCTAGTTCATCATGGGTGATTTTAATATCCCCATAGAAAGCCCAATCTCCCCATTTGCTTCCTAATTATTTTTCTTTAGGGTACGTTCACACGTACCAGATCCACAGCGGATTTTCTGCTGCAGATCCGCTGCAGATTTCATCTAAATAACTGAACCCTAAGGATGCATTCACACATACAGGATCTGCAGCAGAGTTGATGGCAGAGAGTTGAAGCTGCAGATTCGCTTTTAATCAACAACTTCAAATCTGCGCCATCAAATCTGCTGCAGATCCTGTACGTGTGAAAGCACCTATAAGCTCCTCCCTTGGCCTCTCACAATTCACTGATTCTGTTACACACAAGCCAATAATACCCAATTAATTTATAGATACTCTTCAGTCTTCACTGTCCCCAATTTCTTCCCTCTCCCATCCCAATCTAGCAACTAAACATTACTATAACACTCTCAAACTCATCCTTGGTGAAGTATTAACTCCAACACTACCAAGAATCTACTTTCTTCAGAGGTGCCCTAGGTGTGCCCAAAAAGTGCTATTCAGGCTTAGAGAAACATGGCCACTTTCTTCTAGAAACAGAACAACTTTCGTCTCCAGTTTGGGTGTGGTTTTGCAATTAAGTTCCATTCACTTCAACGGAAATGAGCTGAAGAACAACACCCAAACTGGAGAAAAGAGTCAGTCATGCTGTTTCTAGAAGTGAGTGGTCATTTTTTTTTTTCTAAGCCTGGACAACCCCTATAGACTGTTAGTGAAAATCTTACCCAGTCACAGAACTACCACCCACCTATCTAAAATATTATCCTTTTATCTCTCTCTACTCCTTCAAACATTCTATCACAACCAAATTACTGGTAAAAAAAAATCTCTGGACCTGTAGATGCAGCCAACTATGGACCAGCCTTTAATTTCCCCTTCATTCTTAAACTCCAAGAACATCTGGTCTACTCTTCTTGACCCCTTACAGTCTGGGTTCCACACCCAGGGCAGCTTTATGCTGATCCTCTTAGATCTTTCTGCACCATTTGACACCATGAATCACCAACTCATCCTCAGTATTCTTTCTTGAGCAGAATCAGCCTCAATGACTCTGCTGTCTACTGGTTTCCTTCCTACCTTGTTAACTGCTCCTTCAGTGTATCATTGGCTGGCTCTACCAACTCCTCTTCTTTCCTTTACTGCTGGGGTTCCTCAGATACCAGTCGTGGGTCCAATCCTGTTTTCTTTTTATACTGCCAATTTAATAACTGACTCAAACTAGACATACAGTCATAGTCGACAGTGTTGGCACACCTGAATTTTTTTTCTAGAAAATTAAGTATTCCTCACAGAAAATTATTGCAATTACACATTTTGTTATACACATGTTTATTTCCTTTGTAAGTATTAAAAAAATTGTATAGTTTGTAAGTATTAGAATACTTTGTAAGTATTAGAACACCACAAAAAAAGGGGAAAAAAAGGTAAATTTGACATTTCAAACAAAACTCCAAAAATGGTTTGGATAAAATTATTGGCACCTTTTCAAAATTGAGGGTAAATAACTTTGTTTTAAAGGACAAGTGCCATGAAAAACTAATTGAAGCACATTACAAAGTTATATAACTGTGTAATATGCTTCAATCACCTATCTGCCTTCCTTCTCTGTCTTTTCCACCCTCCAGGAAGTGTCCTAACTCACACAGACCTAATTACTGTAGTCACTGTCACCAAGCTCTTCTCTCAGCTCCTTCTCCTGTTACACTAGCCTCCCCCCTCCCCTGCCTTGTCAGGTGACTCGGCTTGCTCAGCTCCCATTGGCTGAACAACTGCAAGCCATCACTTGGACTGGGGAGGGGGGGGCTGCTGTAACAGGAGCTATACCAGCTTTCCTGCTGATGACTCATCCTCACAAGAAGGAGCTGCCTGGTGACGGTGACAACAGTAATGAGGTCTGTGTGAGCCAGGACACTTCCTGGTGGGGGGTGGAGGGGGGAAAAGGCAGGGAAGGGAGGCAGATAGGTGATTGAAGCATATTACAGTACATATTACAAAGAAAAGAACACAGTACCTACAGTCAAATATGGTGGAGGTTCAAAGATGTTTTGGGGTTGTTTTGCTGCCTCTGGAACTGGTGAACCCCTGTGGAGAGATCTTAAAGGGGAACTCCAGGTAGAGGTTAAAAAAATGAAACTTCTGCAGAAGCATAACGCATTACTTTTCTGTCTATCCCAGTTTTGAAACTACCAAAAATCCATTTGTTTGGGGGGGGAGGTTTGCTCTCTTTTGTGTTTCTGTTCTTCCTGGTTTGGCATTTCCCAGAATGCAATGCTTTCCCTCATGTGATCATCACAGCCCCCACCCATTACAATCAGTAACATTAAAGCAGCAGCTGCTTCTGTTCGGTCAGAGATGGTGAATCAGTTAAGGGATTGGGTTATCCAGCCAAGCCTCCTGCGAGATCACGCCCTGCCCCGTCTGCATCATCAGCAAACACACACAATGTGAGACAGAGGCATGTAAGATTTGTCTCTTAGGGGGGATAGAAGAGGGAGCAGGAGACAATGTTAATTGGCACATAGGCCATTTTTTTCACTTCCTGATTTTCTATCAGCTACCAGTGTGGCAGACCTGTACAGATACAGTAATACATTGTATAGACACATCTATACAACTTTTATTGTACTTTTACTAGAAAACAAGTTTTTCCCTTACGTCCTATTGGCCTCACAATGGATGGGGTGTCTCCGCCCCTGTGAGACCCGCAGGACGAGAGGAAATTTTAATAAATCAATGAAACAGCTCCACCCCCTCATCGGCTATAAGTATGGTCAAACCCCCCTTACCTCCAGTTCTTTTTCCTCCTGACCTGGTTCGTATTATCACTAACTTCATTATTTTCATTTTTCATTTCTTCTGTAGGTGCTGGTTCAGCGCTTCTTAATGCATTGATTCATTTGTTAAGAGTCTGAGGTGGCTTTTGAGTCGCAGCACCTGCGTCCCTCATGCTCAGCAAACAGATACTAGTGCGGCGAAAGTTTGGTGTAGCCCGGCTAGCTGGAGGTCTCTCTCTATGGGTGCCGCCATTTTGTCGTAGCCTACTTTTGGCCAGGTGGCTGCAACCTATCAGTAGCAGACGCAGGCTGATGTTGCGGAGTTCGGGGGGGGGGGGGCGTGTCTAGGCCTTTAGACATGCCATGCTCCGCTCTCTTCCCGCAGTCTCCTGAGGTCTGCTTTAGTGCAAACAAGTAGCTGCTTACAGTGTCTTGTGTACAAGCGTTCCGTTCTGCCAGCAATGTAATATCTCAAGTGTCAGATATGCAGACAGCAGACGCCGGTTCAGGAGGAGATTACCCCTAATATAATGTAGGGTGATAAGGAAGAACCAACAGTGCATGATGTGGTTGTCTGGGTGAAGAACTACATGGACCAGTCGGTTGGTGGTCTAAATAAATCGATTTCGGAGCTTAGAGAGTCTCTGCAAAAACAGTAAGTAAAGTCAGTGCATCTCACAAACAACTGTAAGTGGTACATTACCCTAATTGGTCTGTATTTTCTAGGAAAAGACCTAGGAGAAGTTGCTCCCCGATGCGAATTTCACCGCCTGGGCAAGAGTACAGGATTCTGGACAAAGTAGGATCTTCCTCAGATGATGATGATGATGATGGAAGAGAGCTTGGTTCCCGGTACTCATGGCAATGAGTCAAGGGAATTATTGGAGACTACCGTCATGGCCGGACCTGATAACTCAGGGGACACATCGCTGCAAGAATCTGAAGTCATTCAACTTGACAGCCTGGAAACTAGTAGGCCCTTACTAAGAACCTCAGAACTCTCGCAGAGAGTTCTACATACACTCTCTCACTCGAGAAGTGAGGCAACAAATAAATGCTATTCGAGAATTCACAAAGTCTTCCAGAGCTGGGCGGCATCTAAAGGGCCTATTACACGGGTCGTCAGAGGAGCAAACGAGCGCTCTCAGCGCTCGTTTGCTCCTCGTTCCCCGCTCGCTGCCGCCGCTATTCAATACGGCTGCAGCGAGCGGGTGAGTGCGGGAGGGGGCGGCGGGGACCTGCGGGGGGGGGGGGGGCTCATAGGATGTAGCAGCGTCTGCTGCCGACGCTCCTATTCAACGGAGCGACGGCAGCAGATCGCTGCTATATCAGTCGCTTGTTTTTCAACATGTTGAAAAACAAGCAACTGCAACGATGTCGGTTGATCGTTGCACTCTATTCCACGGGACGATTATCGTCCGTAGCGGCCGAATACGGACGATAATCGTTCCGTGGAATAGGGCCTTAAGAAGATTGATGCATCATCTCCTTCAATAGCCCAAATACTTGAATTTCTTCAAGATGGATTTGATAAAGGCTTAAGACCAAGCTCAATTAGAGTTGTAAGGTAAATGATTTCTCCAGAGCTATTGACAGGTTAAGACCTCCTTTGCTCAGACCGGTCTCTCCCTGGGATTTGTCTTTGGTCCTAAGGTCGTTGTGTACTCATCCCTTCGAACCACTGGAAGAAGCTGACCTTAAGTTCCTTACCTTTAAAGTCACATTTTTATTGGCTATCCTAACAGCCAAAAGGGTGAGTGAGCTCCAGGCTCTAGGTTCTATAGAACCATATCTCACTTTTCTCCCGGATAAGGTTTTTTTTAGGTTCCTTCCACATTTCAGACCAAAGGTACCATCCTTTGCCAATTTAAATCAACCCATCGTTATTCCTACCTTTCAGCAGACAGAAGACTCAGAAGACAACTCTTCCTTGGATGTCCCTCACTGTCTGAAGATATACCTTTCCAGAACCAAGGACTTTAGGAAGGATTAAAACCTGCTTGTGCTTTTTCACGGACGTTTCAAGGGGAAAAAGGCATCTATCTATCTATACCATCCATTTCTAGATGGATCTGTGATTGCATTAGGACATGTTATTTGCTTACTGAAAACCAGATGCCAGAATTTCTACAGGTCCATTCTACAAGGGCTATTTCAACTTCGTGGGCGGAGAGATGTGCTGTTCCTATAGAGAATATTTGCTTGTCCGCCACCTGGTCCACTCCGGACACATTTATTAAACATTACCGTCTTCTCTCCCTTCTCGCTAACAGAACGGCTTTTGCCAGTTCCGTTTTAAGTGCTGTAGTGTCTGAGGGCCCTCCCGATGGGGGTACTTCTCGCTAACTCCCCATCCATTGTGAGGCCAATAGGACGTAAGGGAAGTTAACATTTTGTTATGTTAATGTGTTTTCCCTGAGTCCTATTGGCATCACAAGAGTCCCCCCCCCCCATGGGTTATTTTCTACTTGATATTGAACTGGAGGTAAGGGGGGTTTGACCATACTTATAGCCGATGAGGGGGTGGAGCTGTTTCATTGATTTATTAAAATTTCCTCTCGTCCTGCGGGTCTCACAGGGGCGGAGACACCCCATCCATTGTGATGCCAATAGGACTCAGGGAAAACACATTAACATAACAAAATGTTAACTTCTTATCCGGAGTTAACCTTTAAAATTGCTGCTGAGAGAACGCACGCTTCAAATACAGACTTAGAGCAGTTTGCAAAAGAAGAGTGGTCCAAAACTGCAGCTGAGACGTGTAAGAAGTTTGATGATGGTTATAGGAAGCAATTGATTTCAGTTATGTTTTTCAAATGGTGTGCAACCAAATATTAAGTTGAGGGTGCCAATAGTTTTGTCTGGCCCATTTTTGGAGTTCTATGTGAAATTATGTCAAATTTGCCTTTTTTTCCCTCTGTTTTTTTGTGTTTTTCCCATACACACAAAGGGAATAAACATGTGTATAACAAAACATGTATAATCGCAATAATTTTCTGGCAGGAATACTTCATTTTCTGGATAAAAAAAATCAGGGGTGCCAACACTTTCGGCCATGGCTGTATTAATCTCTGTATTGCTACTTAACCCCAAGACAGAGGGTGTGCTGCTTATGAGCTAATGCCAGACTCATACATTTCTTTTACACCCTATATTAAGTTGCTCAAACCTCAAAAACATCTCCAGAATCCTTCCTTCAGCTGCTAAAACCCTCACTGCTCTAATTCATTTCTGTCATGATTACTGCAACTTCTTACTATTCGTCCTTCCCTTCTCTAAGCTCTCACCTCTCCAGTCCCCCCTAAATACAGCAGCCAGGCTCATCTCCCTCCTTAGGCATTTCACTGATGTCTCTGCCCTGTTCCAGTCACTGCACTGGAAACCCATCAAATTCACAACACAATAAAAAAAATCCTCACACTCGCCCAAAAAGCTCTCCACAGTGCCTTACCTCCCTACATCTTTTTTACTGAACTACCCCCTTTAACACGCACAGTTTTTAACGTACCCTAAAGACTCACCTCTATAGGCAAGCTTATAACATCCCCAAATTTTCTCTAACCCACCTCTCACATTTCAGTCAGAAGCATTCCCTATGCTTTAAACACTTTGGGGGAGATCAAAGGGTGTAAAAGTTAGACTGTTGCAAACTACCCAAAGCAACCAATCACAGCTCAGCTTTAGGCAGTGCTGAAAGGAAAGCTGAGCTGTGATTGGTTGCTGTGGGCAGTTTGCAACAGTTTAAATTTTACACCCTTTGATAAATCTCCCCTTTTGTATCTGCATACACAGATTGGCTGATAGCCTATTTATATACAATGGCTGGATGACTATACAAAGCCCTTTCTGCTTTATGTCTCAACCTCATTTCCCTTAGATTGTAAGCTTTTGCTAGTAGGGCCCTCATTCCTCTTTTTCAGTATTTAATGGTAATGTCTGTTTATGTAACCGTTTACATGAACCATGCAATGTTTTACCAGCAAAGTTTTGAATTTTGTTTTATACCAGCAACAATGTTACAATACCTTTTTAATATCTGTACTCAGGGATGTTTCCTCAAGATTTGAAAATGGTGCTAAACCCTTGTTAACAAAAATGGAGGAGCCTGGGATTTTTACATTTGGAGGCTGCAATGAAATCAAGCTGTTAGTATGGCAAATGAAACAGCAATCTACAGAAGGCAATGTATGGTCTAGTTTTTAATTATTAGAGACAGATACTGAAACAAGTTGTTTTTTTCTGATTGGTCTATTTTCTCACTGCAATTTTTTTTGGGTGGGTGCTCTGTGACCTTTGCAGAGGTAATTCCAGGGGATGACTAAGCTGTGAACATCTATTGTCTAAAGTCATTGGACTATCCTTTACATTTTCTGATCTGTTTCTATCCACCAACAAATCTGTATGATTAATTTGCTCAGTGTGTGTATACACCTCTTCAGAGTTTTGGGGTATAGACCTAGACATGGTTGCTCTGGAAGTACCTTGTGACCTCACGCCTCTCAAGAGATGTATTATATAAAGTACCATTTAGGAAATGGGTATGCCTTTACAGATTGTAGCAAAGAGGAAGATTTAGAGTAAGGGGGCCCTATTACGCGAGACTATTATCGTGCAAAAAAACGTTATATGGTTCGAATTTAAACAATAATCGTTCTGTGTAATTGCAGGCAACAATCAGAAAATTGCTCGCATGTTGTTGCTCGCATCGTTGATTTAGATCTGAACCTAAAATTTTCGTTAATCGTTCACTGAAGTTCCACATTCGTTGGCTCAAGTTCTGCATTGTTTCACTAATCGTTCAGTGTGATAGCACATTGTTCATTGTTTTGCTGGGATCAGAAGGATCATAGTAACGATTATCGTTCTGTGTAATATGGTAAACGATTTCAGGTAAACAATCATGTTTGCGATCATTTGTCGTTAATCGATTTTCTGGTCTAGGTTTCAGGGTTGTTGCTATCCCAAGACTCTGATAGAACAAGCATATAAACACTCTACGGCTACAAACACACTTGCCGGATCCGCAGAGAGTCATATCGCTGCGTATTTGCAGCAAGACTTCTGCGGATCCCGGCCCTATTCTTTCAATGGCAGACAAAAACGCAGCAGAGATGTACATCCCTGCTGCGATTTTGCCTGCAGCCCGCCCAATTAACCCCCTGGCCACCTGAGATTATACATTACCGGGTCCCTGCTCCTGCTTGCTTCGGGGCAGGAGCGGGGACCCGGTTATGTTATAGCACGGCCGCCCCCCTGCTGCCCCGATCGCCCCCTCAGCAGCACTGATCGCCTCCCGCAGCCCCCGGCACGGGGGGGGGGGGGGGGGGGGGGGAGGGGTTGGTAGGGTTAGGGTCCGCATCGAGATAACTCGCTGCAGATCCGGCAATTGTGTTTGTAGCCTAATACAAATAAATTAATTGTAAAGATTTGTTGATGGATAGAAACAATCAGAAAAAAAGGATAGGCCAGCGTATAGTAAACAATTTTCATATCAAACATACTTCCTGTGTTGCAATATGATCAGAACATGACTCTAGTCCTGCATGGAGGTGTCAAACTGAAGGGTGACTAGTTATCTGGGTGGAGATCTGACTGTGACTAGTCATGGATCTCTGCCTGTGAGCGTGCTTTGCGGGGATGACTGACCCTGGGAGCTATATCAGCACAATCGTGTTGATTGGTTCCTTTTAATTCTTTGCACTACTGTACTGACACAGCGTCAGTACGGTAGCATGTTAGAGCTGCATTGTCTACTAGAAACCACAGAGTGATATTACAGTGTGAAAGGAAGGACATACCAGGTTAGAAATTAGCACAAAAGGAAAAAATTCCCTGAAGCCTCAAACACGAACTAAAATGGTCAGAAAAACAGCGTTCCAAGGCGATTGAAAAGCTTCACTGTGACTGGCTATGACTGCTTGCACAATGACAGAGCAGTTACCATCAGCTTAAAGGGGTAGTGCAGCGGTAAAGAATTATTGACAGAACAACACACATTACAAAGTTATACAAATTTGTAATGTATGTTATGTCTGAGAATGGCCCCCTTTCCCATGTCCCACCACCCCCACCCGTGTACCCGGAAGTGTGGTGCGCTATACATACCAGTCACGTGCCGACTCGTCTCCGATCTTCAGTCTGCGATGTCGTCTTCGGACGGCCTGGCCGAATCCCTCCGAGCGTCCTGAGTGCCGGCCGCCCTCTTCAACTGTGCTCAGCCAATCGCGGCTGAGCATCTGATGACGCTGAAGAGGGCGACCGTCACTCAGGACGCTCGGAGGGATTAGGCCAGACCGTCCGAAGACGACATCGTAGACTGAAGATCGGAGACGAGTCGGCACGTGACAGGTACGTATAGCGCACCACACTTCCGGGTACACGGGTGGGGGTGGTGGGACACGGGAAGGGGGCTATTCACAGACATAACATACATTACAAAGTTGTATAACTTTGTAATGTGTGTTATTCTGTCAATAATTCTTTACCGCCGCACTACCCCTTTAATGAACTGCCTACAAACACAAACAGAGGTGAATGACAGCCTGAGGGCAGGAAGGAATCCTGAACTCCAGATGTCACTTAGGCTGACTAACTGCTCTCTGCTTTCAGCAGCAATTTGCTCTCTTCAACATCACATAGTGCTGTGAAGAACGATGATGAAACGCTGTTCTCACTTAGCCGTTGTTTAAAAAGGGCCAGGGGGTATTTTGGAGGATCGCTGCCATTCAACGGCCGAGGCGGGACTCCGCTATGGCCGCTGAATGGCAGAGCTGCCTTGAGACGTCATGTCTCATGCGGCAGCTCTGACCAGGAAGCGGCCGCGGGACAGGTAGGTTATAGAGTGTTGAAAATGATTAGTTAGCTACTCTGTAAAAGTCATATTAGATAGACCAGTGATAATCATGTGGACAGAGACATCATTAGGGATGTTCGTGCAGCCCTCGCTTTTAATCAGCAGTTTGCTGTGCATCACCAATTACACAGAGATGTGCAGCTGGCAGCTGATTAATTTTTGACGTTGAAAAACAACTATCAGCAAGAGAGAGCTTAAGGGCCTATTACACGGGTCATTTAGAGGAGCAAACGAGCGCTCTCAGCGCTCATTTGCTCCTCGTTCCCCGGGCGCTGCCGCCGCAATTCAACGCGGCTGCAGCGAGCGGGTGAGTGTGGGAGGGGCGGCGGGGAGCTGCCCGGGTGATCACTGATCGTCCGGGCAGCCCAAAGGATACAGCTGCGTCTGCTGCCGATGCTCCTATTCAACGGAGCGACGGCAGCAGATCGCTGCTATATCAGTCGCTTGTTTTTCAACATGTTGAAAAACAAGCGACTGCAACGATCAGCCGACATGAACGATGTCAGCTGATCGTTGCACTCTATTCCACGGGACGATTATCGTCCGTAGCGGCCGATATCGGCATAATACGGACGATACTCATTGGCTGATTTACTCATTGGCTGATTGCTGTCTCTAATACAGGAGGAGAAATCTGGCTCATTTGTCAATAACTGCTCTGTGTAATAGGGCCTTAAATCAATGTTTGACTCTCATAAGAGCCTTAAAAATGACTAGTGATATTACTGGAGAATAGGATTCTGTCTGGTATTACTATTGTATGAACCAGTCAAAATGGCCAATCCTGTAATCTGTTTTCTTGATTAACCTATGCACACTGATATTTGCTTGTTCAATGTATATTTTTTCTGTATTATATAAAAAAAATAATAATAATTTATATAAAAAAAAAAAAAAAAAAAAAAAACATTCAGCAGCAAAATAATCTCTGCAAGCTACTTAGCTTTGCACTTACTAAAAATCAAAGGAAAAGTCAGGAAGTAAAAAATTATATGCAAGGGGTTGGAAGAAATGAAAAACAAGATATAGTCACCTGTACTGGTGCCCGTGCAGAGCCACATTTCACTCCTGGACCCAGCTAACGGATGCCCAGCTCAGCCAGTCAGTGATTGGGACGGGACACCGTTGCGGTCACTGACTGGCTGAGCTGGATAAATCCCACCAGTCTTTGACATACCTAGAACAGGGGAGAAGATGACAGCCGACGGGGTGCGGGCAATGGGAGTGGTAAGTATAATTATTTTTTTTTATTATTCCTTCACTCCCACCGCCAGATTTGTCCTTTAAACAAAGAACCTGTCATAATAATGGCAGCCTGCTTACCATGTTATGTCTCATTTCCTAAAGAGGTACACTGTGCAGTGAAAATGTTACAACTTCCCCGGTCACAGATGGGCACAAAATGAATAAGCCTTCAACTAATAACATATACAATAAAAAGACAAGCCTACCTTTCTAGACTCTTCTTCTGGTAATTGCCTAGGTGTAGGACTAACAAACTGCAGAAGCCTAAAATATAAAGTGAATAGTAAATGGTTCCTTTACCTTTTACGGACAGGTATGACCTACTAATATGTAGTTGACGGCAACAGAACCACTTAAAGGCGTTAAGAAATTAGAGCCAACCTTTTGGTGTTAGATGCAAACACAGAACAAAGTTAAAGGGATATTACACTCAAACCTAACTTTTGATATGTTTCTGCCTATGGTGAGACTAACAGTTCATTCCATACTTGTTATTATTAGAGATGAGCGAACCTCGAGCATCCGAAGGATCCGAACCCGAACTTTCGGCATTTGATTAGCGGTGGCTGCTGAAGTTGGATAAAGCCCTAAGGCTATGTGGAAAACATGGATATAGTCATTGGCTGTATCCATGTTTTCCAGACAACCTTAGACCTTTATCCAAGTTCAGCACCCCCAGTTAAGCAAATACCGAACGTTCGGGTTCGGATCGACTCGAACCCGAACCCGGTTCACTTATCTCTAGTTATTATCTGTTCAGTTCAGCCTCCTCCGCTAGTTCTCTGCTGCTGCTTTCTGCCGGTAAAAAAGCTCCAAAAATCTGTGTGAGCTTTTCTCAGTCTCCCTCTCCCCCTTCCCTTCTGAGACAGCTGATGTAAACAAGACCCTGACAAGCTGCAACATTGTAGCTTCTTTGTAATGCTGGGAGGGTTAATCGAAGGTCAAGTTGCTAGTAACCTTAGTAAACCTCCCAACATTACAAAGAAGCTACAATGTTGCAGATACAGCCAGTTAGGGAATTGTTTACATCAGCTGTCTCAGAAGGGAGGGGGAGGAGGGAGAGACAGAAAGCAGCAGCTCAGAACTGGGGGAAGGAGACTGAATAGATAATAAATAATTAATTGTTAGTCCCACCATGGCCATCAACATATCAAAAGTTATGTTTGAGTGCAATACCCTTTTAAAAAATGTAGTTTATATTATTCATGTACTATAATAAAATTAGCTGGACTTATGATATTGACTCTCTTTGTAGAGAATAAGCTCAGACAGTGCTCCCTGAGGATACAAAAGCATGCAAATAAGCGCTCCTAAGAAGGAAAAACACTGTCTTTCTAGTACCACCTATAGATGGACAGCCAGAAACTCTGTAAAGGCCGTATCACAAGTCCCAATCACTATTACAAGCACTGACCTCTGAGCGTGCTAAATCGGCGCTTGTTTACCAAGCCTATTACACAATTATCGGGCCTTAAGGGCTGCACGGAGATTACATTACGGACATTGCGTGTCCATGCTCCACAATGTCTTGCAGTTGCAGTCTTTTCCCCGCTCCCCACAGCCGCCAGTGCAACTGCAGAGCCGGCTTCTGAAGGGACAGGCCGCTCAGCCAATCCCTGGCTGCGGCTGTCCTGTACTAGCAAGTGATTGGCTAAATGGCTTGTTGTTACTTCAGAGACTGGCTCTGAAGTTGCACTGGCGGCTGTGCTGAGCAGACAGGAAGACACTGGGTAGAGTGGACATGCTTATCAGCCCTTGGTCATGCATCACTACAACACATAGTGATGAGCAATCGGTGGCTGATCATTTTAGGTCATAACCAAAAGACACAATCAGCCAATCATAGTTGTAATCACCTGATAGTTGTCGTTATTACAAAAGTGAAAATCTGCCGCATCAGCCTGATTTGGCAGATTATAGTTCCATGTAATAGGGCTCTTAGTCAATGCCCCATCCATTGCCTTAACATGTCTAGGGATTTCAGTCAAATCAAAAACATCCAGCCGCAATTCGACACATTCAGAAAGGGAAGCTGGAAACCACTGGATTGGAGTATCGATAGGTAACTAGATATGTGACATGTCAATGGAACCCAAAAGACTATAACATGTATATAGGACATACTACCTTGTCAATCCTTGATTGTCAGCTTCTTTTATCAGTACTTGCTTGTTTTCACCAACTGAGCTAAAGACACAGAAAATTCTGAACTTATTTTTTCCAGAGGTTAAAATATCAGAGAAGATGCTACACACAGATACAAATATGAACACACACAAACCGGTGGCAAGTACTACAGCATCAAACTTATCCTTACCTTAATTTAGCTAAAGATTTATCGGTGATCTCTGAAAGAAAAAAGTCAAATTTGTCAATGTATTAAAAGCATTTTACATACAAAAGGTCCAGATTAGAGATGAGCGAACCTCGAGCATGCTCG
Organism: Dendropsophus ebraccatus; assembly: GCF_027789765.1. Lineage (NCBI taxonomy): Eukaryota > Metazoa > Chordata > Amphibia > Anura > Hylidae > Dendropsophus > Dendropsophus ebraccatus. The sequence goes on from NC_091457.1 coordinate 85,147,891, forward strand.
AGTCGATCCGAACCCGAACTTTCGGCATTTGATTAGCGGTGGCTGCTGAACTTGGAAAAAGCCCTAAGGCTATGTGGGAAAACATGGATATAGTCATTGGCTGCATCCACGTTTTCCAGACAACCCGGCTCGCTCATCTCTAGTCCAGATATATCATAGAATGTGAAATATATTGTACAATGGTGTAAACTGTTTATGGAAACCAATAACAGATCAGCTTTTAGCTCTGGTAAAATAAATCTGCCGCATATGCCAAATCAGGCTGTTGCGGCAGATTTTCGCACTGTGCAATAACTGGTTGATGGGGGCAGGGACAGGACATCCAGACGCCGAGAGCCCCCGAAGAAAGCCGCAGCACAAAGCAGGTGATGTATGCTCCAGCCAGCGGTGGGTTAAGGGGGCTATCAATTACATTTGCAGCGTGAAATCCACTAAGGATCCGTTACGTGTGAATCAGGACTTAAAGCTTAAAGGGAACCTGTCACCCCCCGTACCGGGGTGACAGGTTCCCGACCCCCCGTTAGAGACCCCTATACTTACCTCATCCCGCCGGGTCCCGCTTCTGGATTCGGTCGGGTCCCGGAGATCTCAGCCGCTGCAGCCCGGCGCGCGCGCTGAGAGATGAGTCCAACACCCATAGAGAATGACAGGAGAGTCCAGCGCTCCGTCATTCTCTATGAGCGTTGGACTCATCTGTCAGCGCGCGCGCCGGGCTGCAGCGGCTGAGATCTCCGGGACCCGACCGAATCCAGAAGCGGGACCCGGCGGGATGAGGTAAGTATAGGGGTCTCTAACGGGGGGTCGGGAGCCTGTCACCCCGGCACGGGGGGTGACAGGTTCCCTTTAACTGTCATTTAAATGGTATTTTTCAGAAATCAATAAATATCTATAGTACAAGCAATTTTAAGAAACTCTGTAACAGGTTTTATTAGGCAAAAGAGTTTCCTTCTGTACTCCGGGATGAAAGGATACGCAAAATAGCTTGAAGGGACATCTCTTTGCTCAAGAGGTGTGAGAGCTATTTTGCATATCCTTTCTTCCCAGAATTCTCAGTAGAGCAGCAATGGCCCGTAAGTGTCCACAAGTCTTTATGACAAGCTCCACCTAAGGAGAGTCACTACCCCTTTGACCCACATCGACAGACCTCTCACTAGCCAGCCAATACCCTGCTCTGCCCGGATGAGGGGCAAAAACCCTGAAACAGCTGTATGCAGATGGAATTTTTTTGGAGAGATTGGCTGGCTTGTCATAATATCCCCAGTCAATGTTCTAAGGCTTCTTGACTGAGTGAGACTTGAATTGACTTTCCTCAAGAGGCGTGAGAGCTATTTTGCATATCCTTTCTTCCCAGAATTCTCAGTGGTGCAGCAATGGTCTTTAAGTCTCAACATGTCTTTAGTATGGGCTCTCCTAAGGAGAATCACTACCCCTTTGACACTTCTGTACTCAAAAAGCTGTTTTCTTACCTCCCCCCTCACTTCAGAAGAAGTAGGATTTCTGTGTCCATTATGCTCTATAAAGAGGGGAGGGGTCGAGAGGATGAGTGATCAAAGACAGGAGAAAAGGCAGCACTATACAAAACATCTTATCTCACCAAGCACTAGAGATGAGCGGAACTTTTGGACTTTCGGTTCGAAAGCCGCTCACTCCAGTGCGATGCCTGCGATCCCGGGTGCATAGTTGCGCTCCCGGTAAATCTGCGGCCGTGATCTTCCAGGGAATTCAAGATACATTCCCTGGAAATCCAGGGAATGTATCTTGAATTCCCTGGAAGATCCTGCCAGCAGATTCCCGGGAGTGCAACTATGCACCCGGGATCACAGGCATTGCAATGGAGCGAAGATGCCGTCGGACCAAAAGTCCGACGGTTCGCTCATCCTTACCAAGCACCTAGATAAGCAGAGTTTTTTAAACTCGCTTATACTATTGATTTCTGCAATAAAAAAAAAAAAAAAAGAATAAAAATTTTAAACTTTACAATTGGTACCACACAGGGGTGTCCCCTTCCTTTGCTTCATACTGGCTATGGAGCCTCTAGCACTATTGTTACATTCAGACACTATTTAAAAAGGAATAGCTTACACAGATGAGAGGATCAAGTCTTTCTATATGCCGATGACCTCCTGCTTCCCTTCCTGTCTCCCTTCCTATAGCGATACAAGTAAAAGATACATACGTAGGGATGGGCGACATTGGCCTAAAATCAATATCGCGGTTAATCGTACATGTAGCAGCGGTAACTATAACTGAACGATAATTATGGCATGCCCCTTCTGTAAGCCACACCCCTTTAAATAAGCCCCACCCACTTTTCCATGCCAAACTGGTGATATTTTGTCTCAATAAAGTACAAAAAATAAAAAATAGAATGAGCAGCAACCCAAGCTATGTACACACTACAGGATGTGTATACACAGGTATACAGCTATGTATTACAGGTTAACAGAGGAAGCAATGTGGAGACAGCACGTCCAAAAAAAAACTTCGCTTTTATTCACACCAGTGCAACGTTTCGGCTATAATTGTAGCCTTTCTCAAGCAGTGATGAAATATGATGGGTTTACAGTATATACAGATGATAGTGCAAGGACACCCAGTATACAGTGGTGCCTTGGATTACGAGCATAATTCGTTCCGGGACCACGCTTGTAATCCAAATTCACTCTTAAACCAAAGCAAATTTTCCCATAAGAAATCATTAAAATGCAGAAAATTGGTACCACATTTATAAACAGCTGAATATGTGATATTATAAGTTCCTGTAAAGTATAGCAATCAGCATGTGGAGTATAATGAATAGTAAGTGCATAAACCTGATCACACAGCTGCAGATACAGGATGGAACTGCAGATCCCCATAATGCAGTAGCGTAGTACAACAGGCTAGAATAAAGAAGCAGGGCTGCTGTCAGAGGTCTGTGGGGTCACATGACAGTAATGTGGAAGGGGGGGGGATCAGCAGGCACCAATCAGGAGTGACATAGACTGCAGGGAGCATGAAGGAATGAGCAGGGCAGATGTGGGCACATACATGCAGCACTCTCTGTCCGGGGAGAGAGGGGTTACAGCTATGGAGAGATTACCCCCACAGTACTGTCCCCTGATGTAAGCCCCAGCCTGAAGTGGATCTGATATGATTTTCAAGGTGAGGAAGACTTCCTGGGTCAGAGTACAGTGCTGTAGACCCCGCTATGCAGACCATGCCCCTCCACCACTCGCGCTTCCACCCAGTACAGGGAGCTCTTAAACCAAAGCAATGCTCTTAAACCAAGTCACAATTTTGAAAAACTGTGAGCTTTTAAACCAAAACGCTCTTAAACCAAGTTACTCTTAAACCAAGGTACCACTATATATGATGGGTATATAGTATATACAGGTGACAATAAAGGGACACACTGTATATTTGATGGGTATATTATATATAGGTGACAGTACAAAGGCACTGTTTTGGGGACACAATGACTGGCACATAGGGGGCTTTAGGTGGCACTGTTATGGGGACACAATGACTGGCACATTATAGGGGGCTTTAGGTGGCACTGTTATGGGGACACAATGACTGGCACATTATAGGGGGCTGTGGGTGGCACTATTATGGGGACACTGACTGGCACATTATAGGGGGGGTTGTGAGTACACTGTGGTAATTGTTATCAATCACCACTGTACAGGTTTCCAGGTGACTGTATTGGTCCTATTCACTGCCTCAGTGTGCAGTCACGTGACCTACACTCTCCCTCTCCTCACTACACAGCGGCGTATACTTATTGCTGTAGTGTCACACAAAAGCACAGCAGACCCTGACTTTTCCTGTAGACATGCCGCCTGCAGCCAGCGACCATCTAAACAACAGTCCTGTAAGCAATGCTGCGCTCCTAAAACACCATGATGGGCAGATGGCGCTCTATCACGGGGGTCTAAAGCGTTGGGCGTGGGGGGGGGGGTGTTGGGCGGGGAGCAGGGGGGGGGGGGTTTGACTGCTCTAAAGCAGCGGGTGGGGGACGCTCTATAACACTGTGCCTTGTGGGTGGGGAGCCGCACCAAAGCGCCGCGTCGGGCGGAGGGGTATGTCCCGTACTAAAGCGACGTGCCAAGCGAGTGGGGAGCAGCTCTGACAAGCTGGGCGGGGAGTTAGGTGGTGGCAGGGGCGCTCACATACATGGTTCAGACAGCACAAAAGAGACCTCCTCCTGTGCAGCTCAGGGCTCAGAAGGGGAGATGAAAATAAAAATACAGCAGATACCGTCCTGGCAAAGTTGAGGTCGGTTAACCGACACCAGAGACGGTATCGGTATTTTTACGGTATACCGCCCAGCCCTACACATACGGTACTTATACTGGACTCTGTATGAACTGGACTAAGTCCTTTCTGCTGTATATTCATGCGGACAGAGTACAATTATAAGGCACAAGTGTAGAAAGTCTATTTGTGGTTGATAGATTCAGATACTTAGGCTTTCAACTCTTGTATGCCCTGCTGAAATGCTAACATTAAATGTTGACCCCCACCTTGGCCTATTTAAAGAGAAGTTTCGGGTTTGGGGCTACTTGTCATTATCAGTGGCAGGTCACATAAATTTGGTAAAAAATGGTAGTCATGCCAAAGTGCCTGTATGTGTTGCAGCATGTTTTTGTAATCATCCCCTTCTATGCTGTTCTGGCTATGTATGCACCATCAGCCAATGCAATGTACGATTTGGACATTTAAGTCCTGCCGCAGCATCTTAATGCGCATCTACACAGTCAAATAGCGCGCACCATTCAACTTTCCCGTCACTTCTTTTAACGTGATTGGGTACTTGTACAGATGTATAGAATCCTTGTCATTCACACCTATGTATGGTCAGGATTAGTTATTTCTTTGAAGCATATCGATAGGTAGAAGAAGAGCATCTATACGTCACTATGACAGGTGATATAACCTTCGGCATCAGTATTTATTTTCTCAGAACCCGCTACTTCTTGACAAAGGCAATATGTGGCAAAACATAACAGGGGGCCCTATGTGCCAAAACATCTCAAATGCACTAATATTTTAAAGTGGGACTTTTGTTAGTAATAGAATTAATGTTTTAATCACTAATACAGGGTGTTAGGAACTCTAAGGTCCCTTTTTTTGGTCTTCAATGTTGCATATTGACCCTCCAACCTCGTCCGCTTTTCGTCAAATACCCTCTGTTACTGTAGGTACACAGCCATCTCAATCACTGTGTGCCAATGGTTGTCAGGGCAGTCAGGAGCCTGACAAACATTCCCAACACTGCCATTGCTATATAGAATTATATAGATGGCAAACTTTTGGATCTTCAGCTGCTGCAAAACTACAATTCCTGACAACCACAGTTATTCATTAAATTGGATTTTGGCAAAGTATATAAAAAAACACACACACAAACACAGAGACAGATATTTGGTATTGAAATGAATGAAACAACCCAAGTAACATATTAAGTCATTCAGGACCGTGGACGTACCTACATCCATTTTTGTTGTGCTTTCCCACTCATGGATGCACAGTCACTTTCGTGGATGTCAGCGATAGACAGGCGACCGCCACTGTCATTACCAGGATCGTGTTCCCATTCCAACAGTTAAAGGAGTGTTGTCACAAACAAAACTATGTCTATAATTATGTATTATGTTAAAATAGGTGGAACATATTTCAAATTTACAAGCATTTCTTAAAATGTTTTACTTGAAAGATATTAGACTATAGAAATTCCCCATGTGCCTGCTTTGTTTTTCCCCCCAAAACATGTTTTGTTTTTTTTCATTGGGCATTCCCAGTTACAAATTTGAGACAAGCATAACAAGATCATTTAGCAGTAAAACCTAGCGTCTCCAAGTATATTGCTCATATACAGTACTGGGAAGGCAGCGTATTGTGGGTAAGGGGGAATAGATGGGAGTAATAGGAGGTAGAGAAGAAAGGGAGAGATGTTGTAGATAAGGGTGTGTAGTGGACATGGTAGGGGAAAAGTTGGGGAGAGGGGTATAGGGGAGGAGAAATACAAAAAGTAACAAAAAGGGGAGACAACTTTAAGACCGATACAAACTGCAGCAGTAATGGCAGCATCACATGGAGGAGACCAGGAGCTGATAACTATGTTGTGGGGGGCACAGAGGTTAGCCATGTTGTGGGGGGCACAGAGGTTAGCCATGTTGCGGGGGGCACAGAGGTTACAGCCATGTTGCTTTGTAGGCTTGGGGTCCTGGGATAACAGCTACATGTATGTCCCCCAATGTTTCCATGGATTTTATCACACCCTCCAAAACCTAATAAGCCCCACTGGGGCAGTGACCAATTTGAGTGACTGCAATCTCTATACAGCACAGCAGAATAGGTTGGAGCTATATAAAGAAAGGAATAATATTGTTATTATACTGTAAAGATCTCTGGTGTTATGACAGTGCTACTGCTGTGTGTAACATGGAGAGGAGAGATGCTACTTCCCCCTCATGTCACTCACCATTCATTCTATCTAGCGGTGAGGTACACTTGCATTATTATCCTGGCTCACTTAAATCCCCCCCCCCACCTGAAGGATGGCTACTGTATTGTATATGTAATCCAGGACTACAACTCCTAACATGTACATGCGCTGGGGTTTGTAGTCCATCAACAGATAAAAGATTTAAATAACTAGTTTATTAGATAATAAAAGTAATTGCCAGCCACTGAGTTGCCATGCTGCTCATAAGACACTTTTAGTAATACAGACATTTCCCTGCCTATGGGTAAAGTGCGTGGAGCTACAGGATTGCAGAGCTGTGATGTCACTGCTGACCCCCGTGACCTGGAGGTTCTTTATGTAAACAAAAAAAACAAAAAAAACACAAATCCAAAAAGCATGTCAAAAGTTTTTTTTTATGACAAGTACACTTTTAATACTTCCTAAACATATATACTCTCACAACTGCAATTTTTTGGATGGACTACAGACAACCATATCACCTTCACATAACTTTGTGACAAAAAATCCTTAATAATTCAATAAAACATTTGTTTCCTAAAACTTATTTCCAGGCAGAGGCTTACATTGTTAAAATCAAAGATCAAGATATGCAATGTTCTTACATACAACCATCTAAATTAACAAGAGACTATGCTCTCAAAAAAAAAAAAAAACTGAAATAGAGGCCATGCATTATATAGCTATAAGCAACCAAATGTGTTAAAAACAATACGCTGCATGCCAGAAATTAGGACCTCACTACAGAAAGAAAATTTCTTTGCAAATGCATTGCATGGCATGTATAAAATACAGTTTAAGGCCATGTTCACACAGAGTGAGACAACAGGCGTTATTTGACACGGCCGTGTGAAACAATGGCTGTTGTCTTGCATGTATCACCCAGCCCATAACGCATGAACATCACTTTATTTGAATTGGAATGCAGGCACATTCAGGTGCACCCACACTCAAATTTCCCATAGTTTAACCCCTTAAGGTCAAAGCCAATTTTTGTTTTTGCGCTTTTGCTTATTCCATTTTAAGTTTAAAAGTCAACAGCGCTTGCATTTTTTCACCTAGAGACGTATATGAGCGCTTATTTTTTGCGAAACCAATTGTACTTTGTAATGACAGGTATTATTTTTCCAAAACATATGCTGCGAAACCGGAAAAAAATCATTTGCGCTGTCAAATTGAAAAAAAAACAAATTTGTTTTGATTTCGGGGAGTTTTGCATTTACGCCGTTCGTCCCATGGTAAAACTGACTTGTTATGCATGTTCCTCAAGTCGTTACGATTACTATGATATATAACATGTATAACTTATATTGTATCGGATGACCTGTAAAAAATTCAAACCGTTGTTAACAAATATACGTTCCTTAAAATCGCTCCATTCCCAGGCTTATAGCGCTTTTATCCTTTGGTCTATGGGGCTGTGTGAGGTGTCATTTTTCGCGCCATGATGCGTTCTTACTATCGGTACCTTGATTGCGCATATATGACTTTTTGATCACTTTTTATTATATTTTTTCTGGATTTGATGCGACCAAAAATGCGCAATTTTGCACTTTGGAATTTTTTTGCGCTGACGCCGTTTACCGTGCGAGATCAGGAATGTGATTAATGAATAGTTCGGGCGATTACGCGCACGGCGATACTAAATATGTTTATTTATTTGTTTATTTATTAATTTATATTTATAAAATGGGAAAAGGGGGGTGATTTGGACTTTTATTAGGGGAGGGGATTTTTTATTAATAAAAACACTTTTTTACTTTTTTTTACATGGACTAGAAGCCCCCCTGAGGGGCTTGTATATAGACAGCACTGATCTCTCATAGAGATCAATGCTGTGTATATACACAGCAAAGATCCATGAGATCGGTCATAGATTACTATGGCCTGCTGCAGGCCATAGCAATCTATTGCCGAGCCAGGATCAGCGTCATTCCGACGCTGAGACCCGGGCCGGCCAGAAGAACGGATCTCCCCCCCGCGATCGCATCGCGGGGGGGAGATCCGACCCACTAGACACCAGGGATAGTGTGCATAAAGCACTTCAATGCAGCTGTCAGGTTTGACAGCTGCATTGAAGTGCTTAATTAGCCGGCGCGGCAACGGGACCCACGCCGGCTAACAGAGGCACTGCCCGGCTGCACATGTCAGCCGGGATCAGCGCCGTTCAGAGCGGGGTCCCGGCGGGACCCCGCTCTGAACACCCCCCACAAATAAAGTATGCAGAGACAGCATCTCCAAAGCAATGTGAGTTTTAATTAAATTAAAAAAAATAAAAAAAAAAAACAAAGAAAAAAAATTGGTCAGCTCTCCTAGAACACCGTTCACACTAGGCAGGAGCACGTTGCCATGGCTGAAATTGCAAACACACAATTATTTTTGCAGGTATTAGACGGATCTTGCATGCCCAGAGCATAGGCGTATTACACAACATGGAGAGGCCATAGTACAATGTAGGATCTGCCTCGATATGAGTCCACCTTATCGTGGTGAGGCAGTTTACGCTGTTTGCAAATAGTAACCAAGAGACTCATTATTTTTGTGGAAGTTTTTTTTTGGCAGTTGGGGGGGGGGGGGGCTGCTTTTAACTATTTCCATGTCTGTGGTGGGCCTGTATCTTGCTGGTGCGAGGAGCTGTTGCATTTTTCTGTGTTTTTGAGAGTTTTAGTTCATTCCAGTGCAACATTTCGGCTCAGCTGAGGCCTGCTTGAAAAAGTCCTAAGTTGAGCAGAAACGTTGCATTGGTGTGAATTAAAATACACATTGCTTTGGCGATACAGTCTCTGCATACTATATTTGTCGTGCAATCCTAACTTGTACCTAGACCTTATGTGCAATACACCAACAGTACAAAAAGTGTAGAATAATATACTACACAATATATTTAAAACGTACCTTTATTATTTAAAATACGGCAGTATAAAATTTTTGAAATCCACACATGGAAAACTGTACCCCAGGTGTAGCAGATCAGGGTAACCTCATGATAAAGTCTGCACACCCGCTATAAAACACGAATAAATAAGTCTAACAATACTTTGACAGTCTAGATAACATCATATATGATGTTAACCTATACTTAGTAAAGGGACTAGTGCAGCTGTAAACAAAAAAGCAAGGTGCATAACAAACCCATCAACAGTACACTGCTTCACCTGGGATACTGCCAGATACTTTACCATGTAATGTCTACATATACTGCACCCTTTGCTGGACACTTCAGACAAATAGAAAAAAAAAGGGAAAATTTGGCAGCACATCTACGACTCTGTTCACACTGCAGGTTGCACGCTGTTAGTGGCTTAAGTACTGACAAAAAAGTACAGCAGCAACCTACAGGTGCAAGTTCTTACTGTAAATACTCCTCCCAGCGTACACACGATAAACACCTGCTCTGTAGACATTAAAAAGTGAGGATCTTAGCAAACTATTTGAGGAAACAGAGTGTACTATGTCACCAACGTTAAGGTGTCCTCAGAGACATGGTCCCTACTCTAGCATTTTCACACTAGCAATGGCCTCTACTGGGCTGAATAAGCCTACAACTGGGCAGATAGGAGCCAAATGATCTCTTTTATAGCACCCTTGGGACATGGGTGGAGTGCAAGCCAACAGGAGATAGCCACACACCACACATTCAACAGAAAAAAAGGGAAAATTTGGCAGCTGGGAGGAGTATATACGGTAAGCCCTTGCACCTGTAGGTTGCTGCTGCACTTTTTGTTTTTTGTCTGTTCTTAAAGGGGTAGTGCAGCGCTAAGAAATTATTCACAGAATAACACACATTACAAAGTTATACAACTTTGTAATGTATGTTATGTCTGTGAATCGCCCCCTTCCGTGTCCCCCCCACCCCCGCACGTGTACCCGGAAGTGTGGTGCACTATACAAACCTGTCATGTGCCGACCCACACCCCCGTCCCCGATCTTCTGTGCCACGGCGTCATCTTCGGACGGACGGCCGAAGTTCTCCGATCGTCCCGAGTGCTGGTCGCCCTCTGCCGCGTCATCAGATGCTCAACTGCGATTGGCTGAGCACAGTTATGCTCACGCGACACGGATCAGGTAATGTATAATGCACCACACTTCCGGGTACACGTGCGGGGTGGGGGGACACAGGGAAGGGGGCGATTCACAGACATAACATACATTACAAAGTTGTATAACTTTGTAATGTGTGTTATTCTGTAAATAATTTCTTAGTGCCGCACTACCCCTTTAAAGGGAACCTGTCACCCCCTGTGCCGGGGTGACAGGCTCCCGACCCCCCGTTAGAGCCCCCTATACTCACCTAATCCCGCCGGGTCCCGCTTCTGGATCCAGTCGGGTGATGAAGATCTCAGCTGCTGCAGGCGGGCACGTGCGCTGAGAGATGAGTCCAACGCTCATAGAGAATGACGGAGCGCTGGACTCTCCTGTCATTCTCTATGAGCGTTGGACTCATCTCTCAGCGCGCGCGCCAGGCTGCAGCGGCTGAGATCTTCATCACCCGACCGGATCCAGAAGCGGGACCCGGCGGGATTAGGTGAGTATAGGGGGCTCTAACGGGGGGTCGGGAGCCTGTCACCCCGGCACGGGGGGTGACAGGTTCCCTTTAAGCCGCTAGCAGCGTGCAACCTGCAGTGTGAACAGAGTCATAGATGTGCTGCCAAATTTGGGTGAGGGTGAGGAGTTAAACTGTATTTAATAGGTAACCAGTGCAGTGACTGGCACAGGGGGGAGACATCAGTATAACGGCTGGAGAGGAAGAGGAGTCTGGCTGCTGCGTTCAGGATAGACTGGAGAGGGGAGAGCTTAGAGAAAGGAAGACCAATTCATAGGGAGTTACAGTAGTCAAGACGGGAGTGGATCAGGGCGACAGTCAAAGTCTGAGCGGTGTCAGTGGTGAGCAATGGGCGGATTCTGGAGATGTTTTTGAGATGTAGGTGACAGGAGCGTGCAAGAGCTTGGATATAGGGAGTGAAAGCATGAAAAGTCCTAAGACTTATTGGTCATGAGGTCCCCAGAACTAGAGTGATATAGAGAATGACATAAAAAAGGACAACTGTCTGACCCAGACCTAGGCTAGGGTAATAAAGGACATGGGAAAATGATAGAAGAGCCCATGTGCAAGCTGTTGGGGAGAAATGACAAAGCAGTAAGGCACACCTGACAGGACCAAAAGGAAGCCACCAGGACTAAACACTCGGGTAATAACCGAGGGCTTAACAGAGGACCATTAGACAAGCCAGAGGGTGTCCAGGAGCAATGACTCCAGCCGAGGAGGTTGGTTATCCTTGAAACTCCTACTAGATTCTCACCTAGTCCTGTTCACTCACCCACTTGCTCCTCTTCAGCTCCCCATTGAGACCAGCAGGGTCACCCTTTCAGCTAGCCGCTCTCCAGAGTGTGTCTAATTGTATTGGGGGGGGGGGGCACTTTGTAGAAGTCTGGGTGACCCCTGGGCTGATGGGTGTAACCATTTGTCTTCTTGGAGCTCGGAGTGTTGGCAGCACTGATGCTCACCCTGCTTAGTTAGGTTGACAGGGAGACATGTTTGTCTGTGTTACCCAAACACAGGGTAGAGAGGCAAAAAAAATATAAACTAAGAAAAGAGCAAAAAAAACCTGTAGAAACTGCAGGAGTGTCTGCATGCTATGGACACTAAGCTAAAAGTGATTAGCTCAGTGCCTGCAGGCAGGGAATATCCTGGCTGGGAGGAGCTAACACTTCATCTTTGCATAGGATGTCCCACTGTACCCGTCTCCCTTCCGGTCCATGTTCCCTCCCGTGCCGATATTTCATTTTTTTTTCTCTTCAAAAGAGACACACCAAACTCAGGAAGTCCCAGTGTTTTGCATGCTCACAAATACAGCTTAGTATTGATTAAAGTGTCACTTTCACGTCACAAAACTTTTGACATGTAATAAAGATATATCAAGAGTTTTGATCGGTCCAGGTGCAGCAAGTTTTCTCCTGGCTATCTCCCTATCAGTACGGGTCAGAATACTCAAACCAATCAAAACGTTTTACATGTCTCTATTACATACAAAAAAACCAAAGTGCAACAGCAACCCATGGTGCAAGTGATTACCGTACATACTACCCCCAGCATACAAACGATAAAACCTGCTCTAAACATATTAAAAATGAGGATCTTAAACTATTTGATCAAACAGAGTGTACCATGTCAGCACGTTAAGTTGTCCTCAGAGACATGGTCCTACTCTAGCATTCTCACACTAGCAATGGCCTCTCCTGGGCTAAAAATAAGCCTACAACTGGGAAGATAGGATCAAAATCTCTATAACACCCATGAGACATGGGTGGAGTGCAAGCCAACAGGAAGTAGCCACACCGCCCACACACAACAAAAAAAAAAGCAAAAATTGGCAGCACCCCTATGCCTCTGTTCACACTGCTGGTTGCATGCTGCGTGTGGCTTATGTACAGACTAAAAAAAAAAAGTGCAACAGCAACCTACAGGTGAAAGTGCTCACTGTACATACTCCCCCAGGCATACATTTTTTATAGGTTTTTATTGTGTGTACACCAGGGGATAATGTATGGAAAGCACTTGTACCAGTGGGTTGCTGATGGACTTCATTTTTCTTGTCTGTACGTAAGCCACACGCAGCGTAAAACCTACAGTGTAAACAAGGGCATAGGGGTTCTGCCAATATTTTTTTTTTCTGTTGTATGTGTGTATGTGTGTGTGTGTGGGGGGGGCTCCTGTTGGCTTGCACTCCACCCATGTCTTGTGGGTGGGTGGTAAGCAGCAATGCTCTACGGCCCTTAGCAACGCCCTAAATGTGCTTATGCAAGTAATTTGCATAGAGCATTTAGTAATTTAACAAACAATGCGGGGGTGGAGAGGGCTAAAAGTAGTGGCTATGTATTACAGACATACATAGCTACTACGGAATATCAGCAGTTCTCTGGGGAGAACCTGCTGATAGTGCCGCTTTAAGCATAGAAAATAAAAATAGTAAAAATAAAGCAAGTATATTGCAAAACTGCTAGTGATCATTATCCCTGTTAATTACTTATTAAAAAAAAATTACACAGTTCCTTTTTAGGGTAGCTTCGCACGTAACATATCTGCTGCGAATTCGCAGCGAAACCCGCTGCTGATACGTTACGTGTGAGTATGTCAAACTCATCCCACTGCGAGTATGTCAAATTCCCACACCCCGGGAACATACTGTACCGGGTCCCTGCTCTGGCTTTCTTCAGGGGCTCCAATCAGTGCGTTGCGGTGGGGCAGCAAGCAAGCCGAAGCAAATTCGCAATGTGAACCCCGCTGAGGATACGTTACGTGTGAAGCCCTCTTAAGACAACCAGAACTAGTTACCTCCAAGCCTTGGTGTCGCAGCACATATGTTGCAGGCTCAGCTCATCTGCACACTGCAAAACCGTCCTATACAGTTCCACTATCATTCCATTTGCATGGCAGGATACTCATTCAAAACTCCATCAGGTACGCAAACTGCTTCTAGAGCGAGTGGTCTACAGAACTGCCGGAAGCACTACAGCCTTGCATTGTAAGAGTATTACAATGCAAGTCTATGGTGCTTCTGACATTGCTGCAGACCGCTCGCTTTAGAAGAAAACTGCATATCTGCCAAAGTTTTGAAAGAGTATCCTGCTGCACAAGTGGAATTATAGCTACCATTTAAAACACACAATTTTTAAAATTGGGACTTACCAGTTGACAGTCTACGCCTAGGATCTCTATTGGACCAAGCAGGCCACACAAACTGAACAGGGTCAGATTCCACTTTGGTATTACTTTCTGATGTTTCCAGCTCCTCTTCAAATGTCTGTTTTGGTTTCTCCTCACAGCTTACCCTAAGATGCACAAATAATATTAGTTATAAATAGTGTGCATTCTAAACACAGACTGGTGAAAAGGTGGAAAAGAAAAAGGAGAAAGTCCAGCACAAAATCCATTAAAGACTTGTTCTTTATTGAAGTTTGTTTATTCTTTTTAATATGTTTGTGAGTGACACATGGGAATGTTTCATAGATAAGGTCTGCCTTTTTGCTGAGGACACAATGTCCACACACAGAACACAGAACTTTTGATGCTCAGGCAGAAAAGGATTTAGGGATGGAGATTTCTGACAGCAAAATAATTTACCAACGTGGCTGCCTAGCTAGTGGTATAACCAGGAAAAGCAAGAGACACTCTGATCCCACTGTACAGAGCTCTAGTGATTATATATATATATATATATATATATATATATATATATATATATATATATATATATATATATATATATATTTATATATTATATATATATAATCTATATCTCTATCAAAAAAAATATTCTAAACATGCATGCAGAGATCTAAACCTGCACTATACACCCTACTTCCTGATAAAAAGATGACCATTATTAAGCACATAGCTACACCATGCACGGGTCTGCTCTGCTACAAAATGTATGCGTCAGCTCTGCTACATCATCAGCTACTATGTAATACATACTGGGGTGATGTGACGCAAAATCTGTAACAAAAAAAAAAAACTGTCCTGTGTCTACTGTGCAATAGTAATGACAGCACTAGGCAGGAAAGAAAGGTAAGTACAAAAAACGGACCAATTAGGGAGATGCATGAGGGGAAATGTAGTTTCCTGGCAGGCACCATCTTGGATATAGATCGGCTTTTAGGAAAACTCAAGAATAGCAGCAGCTAAAAATACTCAGGGGGCTTGTAAGAGCAGAAAGCACTGCATTGTTTAGCTCTTAGGTAGATAACCCTTTTAAATACAAAGTGCTGTTCTTGAGAAGACATAGCATCTTTGCTAGATTGCGTTGCTGTTTCCCTGAAAAATGAAACTACTCTTGAATTTCAGACACATCAGATAGTTGGACAGATTTTAAAGGGGCCATGCCACAAAGAAAAATGGGTCTAAACCAATTCATTAGATTAAATAAAACATATGTCAAATCTTCTAGCATTTCTAAAAATTTACCATTTTAGAGATATAGGCTTACTAATGCACAATGTTTCTGCTTTGTTTTGATAACCTGTTGCCCTTGGGGATGACCACCTTAGGGTATCCAGTAAGGTGGTTCACAGATGCTCAGTTCAACTGCAGTCTCCTGCCCCATGTGTACTGGAAATTGGTCTTTATTACACATGGAAACCAGTGGGATTGTGGGAAAGTGTGTGCACCATTAAAAGGTAACAGCAGGGCACAGTTCTGAGAGAAAACCAGGAAGTAATCAGTTCCAAGAGGAAGAAGATCAGTACAAGGATGCAAATTATTTAACTTAAAAAAAGACCACATTTGTATTCCATTACATATACATGTTGTCCACATTTGAGTTTATCAACTTTGCTTCGTGGGACAACCCCTTTAACCCTTTAAGGACCAGGCCCAAAATGACCCAGTGGACCGCGCAAATTTTGATCATTGCGCTTTCGTCTTCCCCTCCTCCCCTTCTAAGAGCTCTAGCACTTTCAGTTATCTATCTACAAGCCATGTAATGTATGTAATGTATGATGGAATTCCAAATATATTATTTATGAAAATATAAATAGGTGAAATCGTAAAAAAGAATTCAATATGGTAACGTTTGGGGGGTTCCTGTGTCTACATAATGCACTATATGGTAAAACCGACATGATACCATTATTCTATAGGTCAGTCCGAACACAACCATATGCAGGTTACACAGATTCTCTAATGTTATATATTTTTTTATGAAATACTTTTTTTTTTGGCAATTAGTTAATAATATAATGGCCCTATTGTGAAGCTTATAACTGTTTTATGTTTTCACCTATGGGGCTGTGTGGGGCGTAATTTTTTCCGCCATGATCTCTAGTTTTTATTAATACCATATTTGTGAAGATTGGACGTTTTGATCACTTTTTATGAATTTTTTATATTATATTATATATATATATATACATATATATATATATATATATATATATATATATATATATATATATATATATATATATATATATATATAGACATAAAATGGGTAATTCGCGCACTTTTTTCCCTCTTTTCGTCTACGCCATTCTCCGTTCGCAATGACACTTGTTATACTTTAATAGATCAGACAATTACGCACGCTATGGTATATTATAGGTTTATTTATTTATTATATGTTTTATTTATATAATGGGAAAGGGGTTGATTTCAACTTTTATTGGGGGAGGGGCTTTGGGGTAGTGTATTGGTGTTTTTAACTTTTTTTTACACATTTGAAGTCCCTTTGGGGGACTTTAACATTCACTACTTTGATTTCTACACTGACCATTGCTATGCCATAGGCATAGCATTGATCAGTGTTATCGGCGCTCTGCTCATTGAGCCTGCCTGTGCAGGCTCAGTGTAGCAGATCGCCGATCGGACCGCACGGAGGCAGGTGAGAGACCTCCGGCGGTCCGTTTTACTGATCGGGACTGCATGTTACTGCGGGGGTCCCGATCAGTAAGTGGCAGGGGCCTACCCCTGTTACTTAGGCTATGTTCACACAGAGCAAAAGGAGCGGATTACGCAAGGAAATATTTCCGCCTGAAATCAACTGAGACTGAATTCCGAGCAGAATATAAGCAGAATGTAAGCAGAATCCCTGCGTATTCTGCTAGGAAAGTGTTCAGCTCGTAATCAGCTCTTGACAAATTCAGCGCGGAATACTCGAGGAATCCGCGCTGAATCCGAATGCATTCAGCGCTGAAATTCAGCGAGTATTTGGTGAGTAAACTAGACTATACCAGAACATATACTAGAATCCTCCTCCCCCCCCCCCTTTTCCCCATTTCCGCGCTGATTCAGCGAGTAATTTCCGCTTGTATTACGCTTGTATTCCGCGCTGAATATGCGCGTATTCCGCGCTGAAACAGAAAATCAGAGCCCCATTGATTTGTATAGGCTTCCGCTAGCGGAAGAATGAACATGTTCATTCTTCTGGCGGAAAGCGGATTAGTTCAGTGCGGAAATTCCACTGTGTGAACTGCAGAGCAGAATTTCCATTCAACACAATGGAAATTAGCTCTGCACCTATTTTAACGGCTGAAATTTCAGCGCTGATTCAGCGCAGAAATTCAGCTGCTTTTGCTCAGTGGGAACGAGCCCTTACACTTAAACGCCGCAGCGTTTAAGGGGTTAATGACACGTGGCATCGCGATTGCTGCAGTGTGTCATTACCGGTGAGGTCCCGGCTGCTGATTGCAGCCGGCCCCCACCTGCTGTGAAGCGCGCTCTGTTCCGGAGTGCGCTTCATAGCCGGAGAAACACCCAGGACGTAGTTACGTCCAGCGTCGTCTGGTGACAGACTTCCATGACGTAACTCTACGTCCTGGGTCGTCTAGGGGTTAAGTGACACAAAGTAATCAATGGGTTAATTACAGCACATTGCAAGAATTTGTCATTACTGACCAATAAGGGTCGCAAATAAATGCTGCAAAGAAAAACTACACCAACCCTACATCCCATTCTCTCTCACAACTGGTGAGGATCCCACAGGTGCTATATATATTGAACTAGGGACGATTAATAACACAGAACGTAATTGTACTGTACTCGCATGGCGTTTAATTAGTGTTAATTATGTGATTTCGATGGAATTGTGGCAAAAATAGCACTATTTTACTGCAATTCGCATCAAAAGCACAGCAAACACACATATTAAACACACCTTAGGGGACAAGTAAGAGATCTTCAGATTCAGAGCCATGGCTGTATTCAAAACTAAGCAGCCAGGGGGTGATCTAGAGCAGTGCTTCTCAAACTGTGAGGCGGGCCTCACCAGTGAGGCGCCCCCTAGTTGTTGGTGAGGCCCAGCTGAGGAGCCAGTTTTCACAAAGTAATTATGATATGCACAGTCCTTTTGCTTTTTGCAGAAATCTGCATTTTAGCAACATTAGTAATTTATTTTGTACTTTATTTATTAGTATATAGAGCTTGGGAGATGGGTTAAAGGTAGCCCTAGCATTATTTTCAGCTTTTAATTGGACTTTAGACACAGATAGTGAGGCCCAGACACCCCCTTGATCAGTCTGGTGAGGCCCAAGCATTGCCTTGGACTGTTGGGTGAGGCTCCAGTAGAAAAAGTTTGAGAAGCGCTGATCTAGAGAACGCTGGGGAAACTGTGGATAGGGGTTAAGTTGGATTAAGGTGGAAAACCTCTTTAAAGCCTCAACTCTCTTGAATAGTTTAGCAGGGCTCACAATTAGCCCAAAATAATATTCCATACCTATTCTTAGCCACAGGTTTCTCTGCAGTTTCTGTAAGAGTAAGATAAAAACATTTTGTAGAAGCGCCAAATAATTTGTGAATGTGTGACATCAATGTTGAAATACTTATCCTACCTGTAACAGAGACCTGCTCTTTATCAGCATTGCGCCATGCAGGATGGAGAAAGGCATCAGGGCTGGCCACAAGCTTGGGACTTTTGGAAGAATGAGACTCCTTGGGCTGTGGTGACATAACTAAAACATTTTCTGATACAGAGGGTTGGGGCTCTTCACCCAGAGAAACTAATTGTTCTACACTTTCATTATTTGTAGGTGTTTTTTCACTGGTGTGTTGCCCAACTGTCTTACTGCAAAAGAAAATCTGCTATAAAATCTCAAAGAAAAAAAAGACATAGAAATGAAAATACAAAAAAAAAATAGCATGCTAAAAGTTATCAGTTTACAGTGCCTGAAATGTTGGACAAAGAGAATAAATCTAAGTATTCCCACCATAGTCCTACAGCCCAGCAGAATGCCTACTGATGAATATTCAGCAGGTGTTTTAGCAGATGGTATCGCACACAGTGGGATAAGATATAGCACCCCTGCAGATGGTATCGCACACAGTGGGATAAGATACAGCACCCCTGCAGATGGTATCGCACACAGTGGGATAAGATACAGCACCCCTGCAGATGGTATCGCACACAGTGGGATAAGATACTGCAACCCCTGCAGATGGTATGGTATACAGTGGGATTAGATACAGCACCCCTTGCAGATGGTATGGCACACAGTGGGATTAGATACAGCACCCCTTGCAGATGGTATCGCACACAGTGGGATAAGATACAGCACCCCTGCAGATGATATCGCACACAGTGGGATTAGATACAGGGCTGCATAGCAAAAAGGTGTGGGACACTGAAGGGGAGTGGGGGCTGGGGGACCACAGCACTCTTCCCTCTATGTGCTCTGATGCCTGAATGCTCATTACTGGAGCACATAGCAGGAAGACAGCACTGCTCTCCTGCTTACTACATGACTGAGGAAAGCACCAGCATTGAAATGGTGTCAGACTGAACTGAGTCATTTTTGTGCCATGATCTCTAGTTTTTATTAATAACATATTGGTGTAAGAGAAAAATTTTGATCACTTTTTATACATTTTTTTGTACTATACAATTTAATAAAATCAGCAATCCTGGTGCGTTTTTTTTTTCCGTTTATGCCGTTCACCGTGCAGAAACAATGTTATATTTTAATAGATCAGAGAATCCCACATGCTACAATATGTATTATGTTTATTTATTAATATTTATATAATGGGTAAAGGGGTCCTTTTAAACTTTTATTTGGGGGGGGGGGTGATTAAAAACATTATAATACTTGTATAAAACTTTTTTTATTACACTTTTTTTTTACACCTTTATCACTGTAAAAGATGCAATCATTATATATTTATGCTATAACATAGATCAGTGTTATCGGCAATCTATGTATAGAGCAGTGCTTCTCAATTCCAGTCCTCACCAACAGGTCATGTTTTGAGGATTTCCCATACAAAGATCACCTGTGCTAATACCTGATGCACTGAGTATAATTATATCACCTGTGAAATACTAAGGGAATCCTCAAAACATGGCCTGTTGGTGAGGCCTAAGGACTGGAATTGAGAAGCACTGGTATAGAGCCTGCCTGAGAGCAGACTCTAAACATGGATTGACGAACAGACAGGACGGAGGTAAGGAGCTTACCCCCGCCTGTCAGCACATGCTATCGGGACCCCCGCAGCCTCGATCACTCAGTGACAGATGCTTGATCTGTCACTGAGCACTTTAAACGCTGTGATCGCTTTAGATCACAGCGTTTAATGGTCCTTTTACACGGGACGATTGATCGTTCGTTTTTGCACAATAACGGTCGAATTCGAACGATAATCTTATGTGTAAACGCAGCGAACGATCAAACGACCAGCAAAAAATCGTTCATTTTGATCCTTCAACATGTTCTCAAATCATCGTTGATCGTTTGCAAAAAATTCGCATATCGTTCCGTGTAAACATTCTTTCAGCGATTTCACCTATGTGTGAAATAGGCTTAAACGATCGCATAGCGAATTTTCCGATGTATCGTTCCGTCTAAACGCTGATCGTTATAAAAAAAAACATTGTTCATTCAAAATCGTTAATCGTGCGATCGGGCGAATTATCGCTCTGTGTAAAAGTACCATAAGGGGTTAATAAGATTCAGCTGCAGGATTGCAGCTGACTCACATTACCTCCGGCCCCGAACTCAGCTCTCCCTGCAGTGCTCCCACTAACATCAATAACCCTGTCAGTCAGGAACGTATATATACATTCCTACTGCACGGGGTATGTGCAGTAGGAACGTATACATACAGATTGCTGACGTGAAGGGGTTAAGAATGGTGCCGAGAACTCCTGATATGGAAAGGGTGTAGGCGTTTTGCAGGTGAACTAAGAGGTATGAGTAATGCTGCAGTGCACCAACATAGTAAAGGTGTGTGCAACTTTAATGTCCCCTGCCCTATGACAATTTATTAGCAGGTTAGGATCACCTAACCTGCTGATAGATTACCTTTATGTCTAAAAGCTTAAAGTGTCACGGTCATTTCACAAAACTTTTGACAAGTCAAAAGTTTTCATTGGTTCAGGTCTGACTGTTCAGACCCATACTGATCTGGAGATAGAGACGAGAGAAGACCACACTAAGCTATCCCGGCTCTTTGTCACGTGATCAGTCAGACCATATGGCGCCTGACTAATAAATCAGACTGGTAATGTGACAGGGAGCCGGGAGAGGACCCCGCTTACCAATCTGTACGGGGCTAAACACTCAGACTGGGACCAATGAAAACTTTTGACATGTCTCTATGACACGTCCAAAATTTTGTAAAATCACTGTGCCACTTCAAAAATCCCAGAATTGCAACAACAGAAACCGTACCTTCTATAGGCTGCAGTGGTCTGAGCAAAATCTACAAAACAAGGGACAAATGTGTATTTTGAGTTATGTGAATGATAATTGTATAAAACAGAGAACAACAATTTAATACACTTTGGCTAAGATTTATTAAACGGTGTAAAACTGAAACTTGTCTCATTTGCCTACAGCAACCAATCACAGATCAGCTTTCATTTACCAGAGCTGGAAGCTGAGCTGTGATTGGCTGCTATGTGCGTCACCACTTTCACTTGCTTGTAGTCAACATGAACATTCATGTTGGTATTCAAGAGGCTTAAAACCTGTCCTAATTCTGTACAGGACATCAGATCTCTTTTGCACTTATAAGTTAGGTATTGGTTCGGATGATATAGTCTCAAACTAAAATATATCCACAATATATTTTATTAGAAATGTTTTTGTTCGATCATCATTCTGAAAAACAGTATATTAACCCTTTCACGACCTGGGGTCATTAATGCCTCAATGGCCAGGTCGTGTTTTGACATCAGCTTATGGGATTATAATGATCCCATAAGCTGATGTCCGTATGTTTGCCCCCTCTCCTCTGTCCCCTGCCGCTGTTACTATGTTGTAACAGAGGCAGAGCTCACGGCGCGCTCCCCGCCTTTCTTCCCGACCCCCTCTGGCTTCCATAGCCAGGAAACCCCCTCTGGCTTCCATAGCCTGAGGCTTCCGGTTTCCATGGCTACCATCGGGGCTCTGCAATCACTTTGCAGAGCCCCGATGGACAGCAGACAGAGAATTCTCCCTCTGTAGAGGGAGAATTATCTGTCTGGAGCACTATAGATGCTGCGGTCACGCTGATCGCAGTATCTATAGGGTTAGCTCTCAGCACCAGAGAGCAGCTCCGGTGCTGAGAGTTGCGGCATGTCCCCGGCTATCACTGGCTATATCTACTATTCAGAGCAGGTCTCAGCAGAAAGACTAGCTGTGATCAATAACTTTTGCCATGTCAAAGGTTATTTTTCAGGACATGTACTCTTAAAAATTTGTTGGAGGTTTTCAAAGTCCCTTTTATTTACATGCTTTGGCTGATATAATTAATAAATCCAACAGTTCTTGGATTTATTAAGTTCATTACTTGACACTTTTTTTTGAGGTTTTTGCAAATGTCCAAAGAAACAATAAAATCCCTCTATTTAGAGGAACACGACTTGCTTGTCTGTGTGTGTGTATCAGGGCTGTGGAGTCGGTAAGGTGCAGCTCCGACTCCTGAATGTTATCAGGACCGACTCAAGACTCTGACTCCTGCTCCTTCATAAATGGCCGGTCAGATACTGTTAAATATGATGTGTTTTACAATGAACAATATCTTGGTATAATATAATGTAAGTCATATATATACTGCTGACCTCACCATAATAGCACAACACTATTCACTGTATAAAGTAATTGTAATACTGACATCATAATATCATATTCTATACTAAGGAGACGTGTATAAGTTGGAAATAGATACATAAGTGTACACAGCACTATTCACGGATCCATGACTATGTAGGGTGTTAAGGCTGTACACAGCACGATAACTATACATCCATGAGTGGAAACAGGTTATGCTGATGTATAGAGAAAGAGTTCTATATTTGTTATGGTCATATATGTGCAGACACAAACACTCAAGTATAATGAACACGCCCACACATGACATTGACAGTGAGTCATGAACCTATATAAGATGGGAGTTACCAAGATGGAGGTTGGTTGGATCAGGGCTGTACAGAAGGTATGAGCCCTATGTCACAAGAAGGATCCAGAGCCTTCAAGGAGAAGGTTGTGATGTAAGCGTGAGGAATCCATGATGGAAGCGTGAAGGAAGGAATGTCTCCCAGGATGCTTGAGTGAAGCAACAGCTGCCTGAAGCTCGTGACGATTTGTAAGACAAACCCTTCACTTCATAGGACTCTCATATGGACACTAGACACTAAAGACTGTAAGACGTTTCTCTGATATTCTTTTATATTCATTTCTGTAACTTCCACTACTTTTAAAGAAGAAGCAATAAATCTCCATTTTATAAAGAAACCCTCTGATGTCATCCTATTGCGGCGAGCCATAAACTACAGGTGCCAACGCCATTTTCTACAGTTGGCGTGCCAGCCATACCACGCTCCTTTAGCTTGAACAGGGGGGAAGAGTCGAGACCCCAGAGACATACGTTTCAAGCTTTCGGAACACGGAGAACCTAAGGACAGTAGGAAGGACAACGGGAATCCAGACACGTGACTGTGCTGATGATCACAAACAAGTTTGTAAGTATGGAAACTTTATCTTCTATTGGGAAATGTACTGTAGAATGTACAGTAAAGTCTAGTGATAAGCCAGATTTAAGTATAGCATGGATGCATTTGTATTCACAATGTAGTGCTATGAATAGAAACTTAGATGAAGATTTAAAATTAAGAAACATTGCACATTTGGTGAATGTTTATCATTCTTTTGTTGAACAATGTATGGATCCTAGTGTAACGACTGTAACTGATCCAAAAATAGACACAGCTACGCAGTGTAGTATTTCTGAAGAGAATGTGTCAATGGGCCATGCTGAAGACAGTTCTTTTCAGAAGAAACTTTTAAATATAAAGGAAGCCAGCTTAAAACTGAAGTTACAAGGGTACTTGATAAACCTAAGTAAGGATTTACCTGCATATGATGAAACAGTGCATGTATGCAGAAACTCAGAGCTTTTTGAGAGTTTTGCTGAGAAATTTGATCTATCAAATGAGCAAAAAAACCAATTGTTTAGACTTTGGCTACCAGTAAATATAAGTAGATGCCTAGAATTAAAAAAGTGTTTTGACAATGATGAATGGTTACATTGTGATGACGTAGGACGGTTAAGGTTACTCTGCAATGCTACAGAGGTTCTTACTTTGGACATTTTGAATAAATTAAGAATTGGCTGGAACGAATGTACTTTTACATTCATGTCTATTTACCAAAGAGCATATAAAGCAATTTGTTCTAACTTGTTCAATTTAAAAGATAACTTTATACAGAAGTTCAATTTCTTAGATCCTGTAACCAGAGTATTGGCATCTGACAAGGAATCTATTTTGGAAGCTGCCAAGGTAATCGATATCGCCAGACGGCAGGAGTGGCAGAGTAAGTCAAAGTCCCACAGAGAAATCCCACAAAAAGAGATTAAAATGTCAAAACAGCCATGCATCTCTAAAACATATTTCAATGATGAAATTTATTTAGAGAGACGTAAAAAGATTCATGTAAAACCCAAATCTTACTTTGAGACAATGTCAAAAGTAAATGATTCAGGAGTGAGTGTGACAGCTGTTCAGACACCTAAAAGTAGGGAGAGACCAAGGATACGTGATCCTCGGCCTGTCACAGAGCTGTCAAGCACAGACAGATTGGTACCAAATGGTTCCAAAACTGACATGCTTGCACTCATAAATAACAAGATCAGGAAAATGCATAAATTAGGAGAACCTCAATATTTGAGAAATGCATTTCATATAGTCAATGATTTTCTAAATCATGAAGTGTTCAGACCTGGAATAGGGATTGGCTAGATGTTTCATATGATATGTGAAAGATATTAATTACTGGTAACGGACCCGGCTTTGTACTAAGGACTTGAGTTATTTAATTACGGAATAAAAGTAGTAATTATGTATTATTAGTAATATATGAGATATTATTAATATGTATAATGCTATGCAAATTAATACATAATAAGGATAATAATAAAAATAATATTTTTTATTTTTATAGCACCAGCAGATTCCGGAGCACTTATAATCATAGTTTAGATCCTGAGAACATAGAAAGGGAATTAATGACAGTTTTAAAAGTGTAACTGGTATAGATATATACAGTGTATATGGTTTAAGCTAATAACCTTTCTCCCCCTAGGAATTCTTTTTAAATGTCAGAGGCTATAAATAAGTGTATGGGTTATTCAGAAGTCAGGAAAGATATGTATGTACAAGGATTCTGTATTGTATCTATTACCTTTCCATTTGTTATTAACTCTAGTAGTTAATTTCAGGAATCACTCCCAATGGCTAAATTCTTAAATGTATGATATGTGATTCTAATGATATTTTCTCTCATTATAGAATCTTCACAAAAAAGAGTATGAGCATTTTTGTGGTTAATGATGGAATGTAAAGTAATAGTTTTGTGTTAGCCTGCAATGCTTTTTAATGATGTAGCTAATTTGTCATAACAAAATCTGTCACTAATATAAGAGGAATTGCATTTGCTGAGATTAAACAATGTATTGTACTGTTGCATGTTATTCTCATTCAGTGCATGTATAGGCATGTGTTTGGATAAGTGATTGATGGGAACAGGAGGGCCTGGAATGTCCTTAGAGTTATAAGAGACTAATACAGATATATTTGTATACATGTTTCCTCTCTCACCCTCTCGTGTTTCATGTCTATATGTTTTCGTCTGTGAAAACAATATTTTAAAGAAAGGCCTATATTTTTCTTCAACGTGGAAGAATCGGTATATTGAGGTACAACCAATACACCAAGACTTGTTGGATCCATTAAACATCTATTTTTTAGAAGTATCCTAGGAATATACTTAAGGTTTTTATGCGCATTATTTTTTAAGAAGAGACTAAATGTGAAAATCCTCTGAGATGAATGAATGTACACATGTCAGGTATAAGTGATGTGTGACATGTGTTATAGCAGCTGCTCAGTATGTGTATGGTACCGCGCGTGTGTGTGTGATGGGATGTATCATGTTACTAAGGTAAAGTGTCTTATTTGTTAAGAAGGTTAAACATGAGGTAATATAGGAGAAATATTAATGTGCACAATATTTTAATTATCCTGAGTATCATCATAAGAACACTGATATTTATTTGATGTTTATCCAAATAATATACAAAGACACATTTTCAGAGATACATTATGGTTTAGGGGTTATATTTAATCATGTCATTATAAATATGTTATTATCAGAAGGTTAAGTTCATTCTTTAACAAATGTTGTTTCAGTTTCTTACAGGACTATTTGATGGTGTCATTTCAGTTCTTTCAGTTGAGAAGTCCAATACACAAATACAAATGTGTGAACACACAGTGTGTGCATATATCTATGAGCATATGTGTTTGATAACAGTATGAATATATACACACACATATATACACACAACTTTATGTTTCATTTGGGTATGTTTATTTTTAATGTGTTCTCATTAGAACTACGATACTACTGATGTCTGCCTCAGGTTACAAGAAGATAACTGTCTGCCAAGAATAGCAAGACATATCACATAAAATATTTCATTCACTCATACAAATATGGTGGTTATGGAAGGTCAATAATATTATATTGCGGTATTATTTATAAATATAGCAAATACATGTGGTGATAGTGTTCCAGTAAATAAAGGAAGTAGTATATAATATAAGATCATGTGAAAGCACACTGACTTTTAACGAAAACAAGGTCTATAACAATAATATTGTTTCATTGATTAGGAATGGTGTTTTTTAAAGGTAAAAACATTCAAACTATATTTTTGGTAAATTGTGGTAATGCTTCTTCACTGAATATGGTTACAATAGTCTGGACTTTTGATAGTATTATTTTTGTGACATATTCATTGAATGAAACATTATGTTATTTATTCTATCTGAATAATGTTGAAAACATCTTTGGGTATAAGCACACTAAGTCATTTCATGCTTAAGATAATTTAAAGTGATCTAACTATTGCAAGACCATATTCTATTCTTACTGAATACATACATGAACATTCTAGTAAATGAGATTTTTGAGTAAAATAGATATGGGAATAGTTAAGGTAAAATAGAGTGATATGCTATGGTACACTGTGATTATCATAGGATAGTAATAATCACCAAGTTTTTGGTGTAGGATAGGGAAGAAAAAGTAGATCTTCAATCAAGACATCAAAGCCTAGAATTTTTGTATGGATTTTTGATTTTTTTCCAGCGTTGATCAGTAGCCAGAGAAAGAGACTGAGCTGTAATCCTTATCCAAGTAAAGCACTTGAAGGGAACAGATAAATCATAGACTGTTTTACTATTCTTTTCTTTGATCAACTGGCATGCTGAGACTTCTAGTACCACAAGCTTCTAGATGGCTATTGAACTTTCTTCAGGTGATCTATCCTGGGACTATGCTAAAGTATCTTCATGATTGACATTCTTTTGTTTGTTACATTTTTAACTATGTCAAGCCAACTACAGATGCCATGACCGGAAGCAAGCCTACAAGTGAGTTTTAAAAGACTTTGTTCATTTCATTAAATCTCCTCCAGTGGTCATGATGGCAAAGGACAAAAGATGGCATATGTAAGTGATGGTTGCTGGACTATGCTTTTATCAAGTGTAAGTTATACAAGATTCTATCATCCTCAGCGAGTTGTTGGAAAAGATTGCTCCTAAAGTCTGAGAACAATGGACTTTGTGCTATAAGCTAAATCTTTATCTCCACAATCTGGATGAGAAATGACTGTGTTATGTTACAAGATGTCTGCTCTAGGTACTGACGTTACAGAGTTAAAGATGACCCTTGTAAAGACTATAGAAGTGAGATGAAATGAGGGAGTCGTTTGCACAAACAAGGGGGGTCAAGAAGTGCTAACTCTTTATGTGTTTTTTTCAGTAGCCTAGCAGGTGTCAGCTGACAGCTTCAATTCCAGAGAGACAAAGACTCAATGACTCTTTACCATGCAAAGGAAAAGAGATGGATTATTGTATGAGGGATAATATTAAGACATTCATTTTGTTGTTTACTTTTTCAGCGAAGGAATTATTTTTCAAAAGACTTTGCCAATCTTATTTTGATTAATTAACAACAAAGGGATGTATAACCTAAAGACTTTGCTACACCAAGAAGAATAAAGTCATCTGAACTACCAGGTTTCCATGGATCCAGATGAAGACAAGAAGATACATTTTTTAGACTAGGCCTAGCTAGAATTCTATCTTTTTATAAAATCAAATCACAGTTTCTCATAACATAATAATTTAAATGCTACAAATATATTATGGGTAAAGTGATAATTTCCATAGACTTGTTATTAAAGTGATAGACGTTGTCTGTGTGTTTATAAGAAGAATGAAGAAAGAAGATTCCGTGATCTCTAATGTATAAAAGGTATTGTTCATTGGAAAGTCTTGATACATTGAGGAGTCAATACAATGTATTTCATCCTCAAGAGGGGGAAATGTTAAATATGATGTGTTTTACAATGAACAATATCTTGGTATAATATAATGTAAGTCATATATATACTGCTGACCTCACCATAATAGCACAACACTATTCACTGTATAAAGTAATTGTAATACTGACATCATAATATCATATTCTATACTAAGGAGACGTGTATAAGTTGGAAATAGATACATAAGTGTACACAGCACTATTCACGGATCCATGACTATGTAGGGTGTTAAGGCTGTACACAGCACGATAACTATACATCCATGAGTGGAAACAGGTTATGCTGATGTATAGAGAAAGAGTTCTATATTTGTTATGGTCATATATGTGCAGACACAAACACTCAAGTATAATGAACACGCCCACACATGACATTGACAGTGAGTCATGAACCTATATAAGATGGGAGTTACCAAGATGGAGGTTGGTTGGATCAGGGCTGTACAGAAGGTATGAGCCCTATGTCACAAGAAGGATCCAGAGCCTTCAAGGAGAAGGTTGTGATGTAAGCGTGAGGAATCCATGATGGAAGCGTGAAGGAAGGAATGTCTCCCAGGATGCTTGAGTGAAGCAACAGCTGCCTGAAGCTCGTGACGATTTGTAAGACAAACCCTTCACTTCATAGGACTCTCATATGGACACTAGACACTAAAGACTGTAAGACGTTTCTCTGATATTCTTTTATATTCATTTCTGTAACTTCCACTACTTTTAAAGAAGAAGCAATAAATCTCCATTTTATAAAGAAACCCTCTGATGTCATCCTATTGCGGCGAGCCATAAACTACAGGTGCCAACGCCATTTTCTACAGATACCAGGGGAGTTATTTATCACACTGGCTCAGCAGCTTCTTCCTAATGTCCTACATGATCCTGGGGCAATTTGTGCGGGGAAAAGGAAAGATATAAAGCAGCTTCTCCTGTGTATGCAATGGATGCAGCCAGTCTCCAGCCTCCATGTCCTGAACAACTCACAACTAGACTACATGGAGCAGGTGGTCTTTTAGTTTCAAACTAAATATTCACCATACACACAGAAACACTGCTAACAATGCCAGATACCTGTAATATAGAGGTCAGCCATAGTACTATAGAGGGGGGGGTCACATATAGTGATATAGAGGGGTCAGCCATAGTGATATAGAGGTGTCACTGTGGGTGTGGGGGCACGCCATAGCACACACACACACAACCTGCTGAAGCCGTAGCATACACACACAGCCTGCTGCAGCCATAGCATACACGCACAGCCTGCTGCAGCCATAGCATACACGCACAGCCTGCTGCAGCCATAGCATACACGCACAGCCTGCTGCAGCCATAGCATACACGCACAGCCTGCTGCAGCCATAGCATACACACACAGCCTGCTGCAGCCATAGCATACACACACAGCCTGCTGCAGCCATAGCATACACACACAGCCTGCTGCAGCCATAGCATACACACACAGCCTGCTGCAGCCATAGCATACACACACAGCCTGCTGCAGCCATAGCATACACACACAGCCTGCTGCAGCCATAGCATACACACACAGCCTGCTGCAGCCATAGCATACACACACAGCCTGCTGCAGCCATAGCATACACACACAGCCTGCTGCAGCCATAGCATACACACACAGCCTGCTGCAGCCATAGCATACACACACAGCCTGCTGCAGCCATAGCATACACACACAGCCTGCTGCAGCCATAGCATACACACACAGCCTGCTGCAGCCATAGCACACACACACAGCCTGCTGCAGCCATAGCACACACACAGCCTGCTGCAGCCATAGCACACACACAGCCTGCTGCAGCCATAGCGCGCACACACACACACACAGCCTGCTGTAGCAATAGCACACACACACACAGCCTGCTGCAGCCATAGCACACATACACACAGCCTGCTGCAGCCATAGCACACATACACACAGCCTGCTGCAGCCATAGCAGACACACACAGCCTGCTGCAGCCATAGTACATACACACACATACACAGCCTGCTGCAGCCATAGCACACATACACACAGCCTGCTGCAGCCATAGCATACACACACAGCCTGCTGCAGCCATAGTACATACACACACACAGCCTGCTGCAGCCATAGCATACACACACAGCCTGCTGCAGCCATGGCATACACAGACACACAGCCTGCTGCAGCCATAGCTTGCGCACAAACACACACCCTGCTGAAGCCATAGCATACACACACAAAGCCTGCTGCAGCCATATAACACTAAAGAAAAACACCACAATGAGGACAGAGATTACTGCTACAATACTTATGGCTTCTCCCCCTCTATATTACACAGGATAGCTCCATATTACACTGCTGCTTATATACAGTCATCCAGCATCCAGGAAGAGAACAGCACAGATCTCCCCCCACACAATGGACCCTACCAGCTCAGAAACAAGCTGCCAAATAGTGACTGACAACTTTTCCCTGACCACCCTTATCTAATAGGGCCAGTGTTCTATTTCAATGTTGCTCATAATATGTATTGATGAGCAAAATTCATATCAAATTTTTAAAGCTGGTGTCTGAGTCGGTACATTTTTTCAGACTCAGACTCCAGCCAAAACTAGCTCCGACCAGGACTCCACAGCCCTGGTGTGTATACTCCAGCTACAGAAAAAAAAAGGAATGTTTTCTTACCAATGGCTTCATTTAAAGAGATTAATTTCTGCCATGATGATTGACCGGGGATGCCTAATACCCCTGTCTCCTGTACTTCTGAAGATTTGGGCAGTTTTCCTGTAAGAGGAATAGATGGGTGTCTATGCTGCAGAGTCTGGGATGGAGAAATACCAACATTTCCATTTTGAGTCTGCTTTCCAGGGTTTCCGTTTTCATAGTAGGCATACTCTTTGACAACAAGATCATCATTGACGCAAATCTTTGAACAAACACACAGATGAAACAGATGATTACAGGTTTTGGTTTATGAAAGGTAAATTTCTATTCAGTACTGCTGTGTGTCTCACTGTAACGCCTTACCACCGAATCTGTAGTAGTAACATAAAGGTATACACCCATGCAGTTGTTCTCCACTGAGCAAAGCTGAGCTTCTATCTTGAGGGATTCTAGAACAAAAATACTTGATGAACATACAACTGTCACATGTTCTGTTTTTCCATACATAGGTGCCGGAGTTATCAAAGCGACTAAGGCTGACTGATAAATCTAACACATTTTAAAGAGAATCTGTCATCTAAAATTCGCTTGCCAAACCACTGACACTGTAAGATAGGAACAAGGACACATGGTGTCTTTCATATATATGTTGCAGTGAAATAATAGAATTCAGGGATTTGATCAAATCCCGGGAAATGATGAAATGGCCAAGCCCTTCCATCATTTCCCTGAAAAAAAGCAGTGATTTGATCAAATCACTGACCCCTTTCAGGGAAATGATGGAATGAATGAGTCAGGAGTCGCCCGGCTCTATATTTATTATAGTCACTGTCATATTTTTTTTTTCTTCAGAAATCAATCGTCCAGGCGATTTTAAGAAAGTTTGTAATTGGGTTTATTAGCCAAATATGCCATTATCTGCATTTAAAAAGCCTTTTCCAGGTCCCCCCCCCCCCCTCCTCTCCTCTTCCATCCACTGCAAAAATCTGAAAATTGTGACTTGTTGCAATCTGTCACACTCTGTCTGTTCCTATAGAGAGGGGAGGGGGAGGAGGAAGGAGGGAGTTAGCTATTACAAGCACAAGCTGGGTGACAGCTGTAATCAGCGCTCAGAGAGGTCAGTGGTGACTGTCAGAGGAGATAAAGGGTGAGGTATTTGTAGATTTAACTCTTTGTTGCCCTGTTTTGGTCTTTAATTTAGCTCTCTCCATATGAGAACAATGAAGACAGGAGGGAGAGCTTCAAACTGCTTTTTCATGATTAAAATGCATTGTACTAATGATTTCTTCCCAAAAAAATTTCATGACAGTGACACTTTAAGTAACACGACAACCAGACCGAAGGCGGACAGGGGAGCAGAGCGGGAAGCAAGAGGCAGCATCACACAGCACACGGGACCAGTGGAGGACCTTTAAAGTGACTCTTTACCCACAATCTGACCCCCCCCAAACTGCTTGTAGCTTCAGATAGCTGCTTTTAATCCAAAATCTGTCCTGGGGTCCGTTTGGCATTAATTGTCCTAAAAAACTATTTTTAAACTTGCAGCCCTGTGCCCAATGGCCAGAGCTTATATTATTTATGCATTAGGGTGGCACACCCTCTCTGTCCCTCCTCCCCGCCGCCCTCATCATTAGGAATGCTCCAGGCAGATTGTCTCCTATTCATCACCTGTGTCAGCCCGACACATGGGCTGGATCGTTAAGACACCTGTGCAACGTTCAGACAGGAGAAAATGTTGCAGTGGCATTCCTAATGATGAAGAGGGTGGGGAGGAGAGACAGAGTGCAAAGTTAGGGCACAGATTCTGTAAGCCACGGCCTTTTGACTCAGGGCTGCAAGTTAAAAGTATTTTGTTAGGACAATAACTGTGTCACCTGCCGAATGGACCCCAAGACAGATCTTGAATTAAAAGCAGCTATCCGAAGGTACAAGTGGTTTGGGGTACGCAAATCGTAGGTACAGAGTCAATTCAGCCATCCATTCTGTTCTAAGTTTAGGTCTTTTTTTTTTTGCTTACAAATTTTTGGTGCTTTTGCGGCACATGGCAATTATTCAACTTAGGTCATGCCTCTTCTACTCATGCCATGCCTGCTTGCCAATTAAAGGGGAACTATCAGCAGGTTAGAGAACGCTAACCTGCTTATAGTTCTCTAGTGAGCATGGGGTGCTGAGAATGAAGGTGTGTCTCTTATCTTCATCCTCGGCAACATTCCCATACGGTTTATTCTGAAATTCTCTTCCCGGTAGGCAGTTAGGAGCACTGGGTAGGGAGGTGATACTGCCTAGGGGTATATCAGCAGATTATATTTGTCTAATCTGCTGACAGTTCCCCTTTAAAGTGCAGTTTCTGCTTTTTTTGTGGTCTTGAAATAATTTGTCTTAAAAAGAGTACTCCGGGCTGGGGTTATTTTTATTGTATGGCTGGGGAAGGGGTGGAAATAGGGGTCCCGCCTCGGCCACTGAATGGCTGAGCTGCCTTGAGACGTCACATGTCAAGCCGCAGCTCAAACCAGGAAACGGCAGCGGGACAGGAGAATAGGGCGGCGCAATCCAGGACTTGGCGCTGGAACCGGGGAAGTGAACGGCGGCCTCTATTTCCACCCCTTCTCCAGCCATACAATATAAATAACCTCAGCACGAAGTACCCCTTTAATTGTCACATGCTACAATTCTGGTGCAAAATTCTTCCTCATCAGCATTGGGAAACCTGCCTCAATGACTCAGATATCATCTCCAGATCAGATACCAACAATTTGTGCTGATCGTTAACTCATCAATGAATGCATAAGCAATTGGGGTTCATTCAAACATCATAAGATATGTACCGTGACATTATATCCACTATCTCTTCTAAAATGACAAAACATATTTAAAAGGAATACTTGGTACGGTTTTGTTAATAAACTGCTTTAATAAAGTTAGATTACTTTCTAATACAAAAAGATTTTTAAAAGTGAATGAGAATGTTTTTCTTTATACATGAACTTTCATTGAGAAGCAGCACAGGAGGCACAGAGCTAGTTCTTATTAAAATATACAGTGCCTGGGGGGGGGGCTGCCTAACACTATTGTTATGTGGCAGTGCTTGATAAGAGCAGGAGATGGGGAATCACTAAGGCAGCCCTGCAGTTTCGAACACAAACGTTGGTAGCAGTAAAGCGGTCTGTGTCGCTTCTTACTGCTCATACTTAACTGACGTTTAAGTATAAAGTAGTATGCATTTATTTTAATGAAGGAATATTACAAAGTAAACTTCATTAAACCAATCTATTAACAAAAAAATAAATGCTCTGCTCTGACACATCAATAATTATCAGATATAGATTCTAACACTAATTCAAGATAAATCTTTTATACTTCATGAGCATAGATTCATCCAGCAGAGATTCATCCAACCATGCAAAACATCTGGGTGGACATAAACACAAAGCCCACTGAAAGCTACTATAGCTAACACATGTACTTTAGGAAAAAAATAGGCAATGCAGCAAGACACTGACAATGAACATTGGTGCCAAGCACCTTTGCGACCAAAAGAGCTTGCATACATTATATAAATAGTAAAAAAAAAAAAAAAAAAAAAAAAAAAAACACAGCACTTAATTCATTGCAGCCATCAAATTCTCTTTAATAGCGATATTTCAGCTGATTGGTTCCCTTCAAGAAACTAGAATAAGGTATTGATGACTTATCCTCACAACTTGCATCAATGTTTCTCACTGGGCAATCTTATTAACTGCTAACACCATAAAATATAACCTTACCATTAAGCAGTTGCTGGAAGTAATGTATTGCAGCTGCATCCCAACTTTTTGCTGGTCTTAAAGAAAATAAAAAGACAATTACTGAGGAATAAAAGGAACTTAATGGCACTTAATGTAATCCACACCAACTTTATTAATTAAAAAAAAATATATATCATGGAGGTGTATGTCCTCCTTGCACACATTTAATTCACACTGACCTCAACTCTGACTTGTCTTTAAAGACATTAAGGCAAAGTGATACTGGCTGAGTCTGGTGTAACTTGAATTTCTGTGCACGGGGTGGGAGTTTCTGACATTCCTCCACAGGAAACCGAATGCTGCAATCACAGAACATTACAGTCAACATTAGATAGAACATGTCGATTACTTGGTACACCATTGTATAAGTGTGCATGTATGTGCACTGTATGTTTGGTTTTCATGTTTACATAGGAGAGACTTCTTACTTTGTCTTCTTAATGGGACAGTGCAATGCATGATCCAGGAGAAAACAATCCACCAGCTCATTTTGTGCACTACAAGTGGTGGATTCCAATATAGCTCGGCACCAACTCTTTATTTTTTCATAGAAAACGACACAAAACTAAAAGATAACACAAATTTTAATGTCTACCATGAGGCCATTGATACGTGTTCAAAACGTTTGAATTCACAGAAAATTACCGTCCCAACTTCTAATGATATCGGCTTTAGCTCTTCAACATCTCTGTATACTGTGCCGTAGAGGAAATTCAACTCGCTAAACAGCTGTTCGTACTCCTCGCTGTCACATTCCTCCAAAATTTCACAGAAAAAACAGCTTGGGTCTAACACCTGAAAGGGGAGCAATATAGTGTCTAATAAGGATCGGCACAATGTCAAAACAGAAAGGCAAAAACTAGCTCACATAAGGCTACATTAACACATCAGTAAGTTTTCCTGGATGAAAATCTGGATCCTCTATATTTCATCGACAATAAAAGGGGATTTTTTTACTCACCGTAAAATCCTTTTCTCGTAGTCTTCATTGGGGGACACAGACTCCATGTGTTATAGACTGCTGCCACTAGGAGGCTGACACTAAGAAAAAACAAAACAGAAGTCTGCCCCTCCCAGCAGGCTATATCCGCCCACTGGCCCTGAGCTAATTCAGTTCGTGAAAAAGCAGTAGAAGCAGAAAACAACATCAGAACAGTCCAACATCAGAAAAATGACCTGAAACTGCAGGTCCACCAAAACTAAAAATGAAAGAAGGGGTGGGTGCTGTGTCCCCCAATGAAGACTACGAGAAAAGGATTTTACGGTGAGTAAAAAATCCCATTTTCTCGTGCGTCTTATTGCGGGACACAGACACCATGGGACGTCCAAAAGCAGTCCCTTGGGTGGGAAGAAACAGACAGCAGAGGCTAGACTGAGGAAGCCACCGCTGCCTGCAAGACCTTGCAACCCAGACTCGCATCGGCCGACGCAAAGGTGTCCACACGATAGAACCGGGAAAATGTATGGAGGGAAGTCCACGTGGTGGCCTTGCACACCTGTAGGGTCGAAGCCCTGTGGCGAATCGCCCAAGAGGCACCCACAGAACAAGTAGAGTGGGCTTGCAACTGAAAAGGAGGCACCTTACCTTTACTGCGGTAGGCCTGCGAGATGGCGTAGCGTAACCAGCGAGCCAGCGTCGCCTTGGACGCCGCCAGCCCCTTCCGGGGACCATCCGGAGTGAGGAAAAGAGAATCCAACCACCTAAGCGGTTTCGTACGGCCCAGATACACGTGCGGGCCCTGCGCAACATCCAGCCGGGGGAGAGCACGCTCTCTAGGATGCGAGGGAGCCAGGCAGAAG
The DNA here is from genome assembly GCF_027789765.1 of Dendropsophus ebraccatus. Classification (NCBI taxonomy): domain Eukaryota; kingdom Metazoa; phylum Chordata; class Amphibia; order Anura; family Hylidae; genus Dendropsophus; species Dendropsophus ebraccatus. The sequence goes on from NC_091457.1 coordinate 85,184,946, forward strand.
GAACGATGTCCTCATTGAGGTGAATAGTCGAGAGAACCCTATGGTCCTATTCCACGGGCCGAGCAGGGCCCGATCAACGATGTAAACGAGCGCCGATCTGCTAGATCGGCGCTCGTTTACTGGGCTTATTCCACGGCCCCGATGATCGTTAAGCGAGGGCTGCAGGGACATCGTTACCAATGTCCTTGCAGCCCTTGTTTCATACATTACCTGTCCGGGTGCAGGTCTTCTCCTTCTTCCTCCCGATCCTGAGCCGCAGCAGCTTCGGAGCGGCCTGTCTGAACTGACAGACCACTCAGCCAATCACTGGCCAGAACCACTGCGGCCAGTGATTGGCTGAGCGGTCTGTCAGTTCAGACAGGCCGCTCCGAAGCTGCTGCGACGCGGGACAGAGAGGAAGAAGGAGAAGACCTGCAGCCCGGACAGGTAATGTATGATGCTGCTGAAATCGTCGAAATTCCACCGTATCGATGCGCTGATAGCGAACAATGATTTTAGGTCTGAACCTTTAGGTCTGACACAATCATCGGCTGATCACTCTCTCTATTCCACGGAGTGATAATCAGCCGAATCAGGCCGATTATCGCTCTGATTCGCCCGATTATCGCTCCATGGAATAGGCCCCTTAGGCTGAAAAGAAGCCACAGGACGGAGCACCCCCTTGTCATGATGTAAAGTCAAAAAAGGGGACTTACAGGCAAGAGCTGAAACCTGGCCCTTGAGGGAACTAGGAGACAGGCCAGAGTCCAAACCTGCTTGGAGAAAGGAAAGGAGTCTAGGCAACGAGAATGAAAGAGGGGAGGCGGAGGAGTCGATACAATGACGGAGATAAGGCTTCCAACAGCAATGATAAACCCGGCCGAGGCAGTTTGCATGCCCGCAACATAGTACTGATGACGCTGTCTGAAAAAACGCGAGACCATAGGACCCAGGTTTCAATAGCCACGCCGTCAAATGTAGAGAGGCAAAATGGGGGTGGCAGATCGACCCCTGAGATCGGCGTGGTCCAGGAGGCGCCATGGGACTACGGCGGCAAGGTTGACGGCGTCCGTGTACCACGCGCATTTGGGACAGTCTGGCGCCACAAGGATCACTGGAAAGCCCTCCGCCTTGATCTTTAGCACTACCCGCAGGAGCAGCGGAAGAGGAGGAAAGAGGTACGGAAGAGCAAACCGGTGCCAAGAGATCGCCAGCGCGTCCACAGCCAGCGGCAGACAAAAGGTTGGCAGTTGGCGATTGAGGCGAGATGCCATCAGGTCGACATCCGGGGTCCCCCACCAGCAGCATATTTGAGGAAAGACCTCCACTCTCCTGGGTCCACGCGGATGCAACTGAGATAGTTGGCTAGCCAGTTTTCCACGGCTGGTATATGGACCGCAGAGAGCTGGAGCGTTGCTCTCCGCCCAGGAAAGGATCAGCGCCACTTCCTCCATTGCTTGCTGCGGGTCCCTCCTCTGTGACTAATATACAACATGGAGGTGGCATTGTCGGTCTGCACCCGCACAGAAAGACCTTGGAGTTGAGCCTGCCAATGGAGAAGGGAGAGGCGAATCGTCCAAAAGCTCTAGCACATTGATCGGGAGAAGTGCTTCCTGAGGAGACCAGGTCCCCTGCGAGGCATGACCCTGCCAGACTCCGCCCCAACCCTGCAGGCTACCATCGGTAGTCACTAGAGATGAGCGAACCGGGTTCGGGTTCGAGTCGATCCGAACCCGAACTATCCACATTTGATTAGCTGGGGCTGCTGAACTTGGATAAAGCTCTAAGGTTGTCTGGAAAATATGGATACAGCCAATGACTATATCCCATGTTTTCCTCATAGCCTTAGGGCTTTATCCAAGTTCAGCAGCCATTGCTAATCAAATGCCGAAAGTTCGGGTTCAGGTCGACTCGAGCATGCTCAAGGTTCGCTCATCTCTAGTAGTCACGATGTGCCAGCGAATGGGAAGGAATGAGCGTCCCTGGCAAATTCGTAAGGGATTGAAGCCACCACTGGAGGTCCCAAGGCGGGGAGAGATCTGTCTCACCGGGACAGCAGGAAGAGTTAAAGGGGCGAGAGTGGAACCGGGCGTAAGGAACAACCTCCATGGAAGCCATTATCTTCCCCAGAACCCGCATACAATAGCAGTTGGGAACCAGACGGTCGGCTGCAAAGGGTCCTGACGCCCAAACGCAGAGAGATCCCCTTGTCCTCCTGTAGGAAAACCCGAGTTGAACCGCATTCCTAGAAATTGGATGGACTGGGAGGGGATCAGAGACGACTTGGGACGGTGAGAAGTCAGCCGACCAGAGACAGCATGTCCAGGGTGATGTGAAGGCTCTCCAAGTTCTGGCTCCTGGACGAAGCTTTGACGAAGATGTCGTCCCGGTAGGGAGGGACTGAAACCCCGAGGCCAGACCAAAGGGGAGGGCCACAAATTGATAGTGGTCCGACCCGACCGCGAACCGGAGAAATCGCTGATGGGGGGGGGGGGGGGGAATGGGAATGTGCAGGTATGCGTCCTGGCTGTCCACCGAAGAGTGGAACTCTCCTGGTTCCAGGGATGGGACAGACGCACGTGGCGGATTAAGCGTTTGAGGTCTAGGATCGGGCACACACAGCCGTCCTTCTTTGGGACCACGAAGAAGATGGAGTAAAAACCTCTGAAGCACTGAGTAGTCGGGACGGGAATGATGACCCCCTTGTCGAGGAGGGAGAGAAGAGCCTGAGAAAAACCAGCCGCCAAAGAAGGCGAACGAGGGGCCCGAGAAAGAAAAAAAGCATTCGCGGGGGAGAGAGGAAAATTCGATTTTGTAGCCCCGTGAGACAACGTCTCGAACCCAGGCGTCCTGGACTTGATGGAGCCGAACAGAGTTGGGAGGGTGAAGACCTTCAGGATGATGCGGACTTGGAAGGGCCTGACTTGAAGGAACGGTTAGGATTGGACCGTCCTTGCCAGGTGGATCTAGTCTTGGAGAAGGCAGGACGTTTGTTCTGAGGCGCCGCCCTGTTCGAACGGGACGGCGGCAGGGTCCGAAAGGAACGAAAGGGACCTAACTTGCGACGGGCCTCTGGACGCTTAGAAGTTGTTGGGGAAGATGAGAACTCTTACCCCCTATAGCGTCAGAGATGATTTCGTCCAACTTTTTGCCGAACAAGCGACCACCAGCAAAAGGGAGACTGGTGAGGGAACGCTTGGAGGCCGGATCCGCCAGCCACTCACGTAGCCAGAGGGAACGGCGGATGGCCACAATGTTCGCCACAGTAAAGATTGAGCTATTGCCAGAGTCTAAGGAAGCAGAGCAGAGATACTGACTGGCATCCTGGATCTGTTGCGCCAGGTCCGCAAGATCCTCAGGAGGAGCACCTGACAGGATGCCCTCCATCAGTTGTTTTGCCCAAGGCGAAAACACCTATGGACACCCAGGTGGAGGCCAAGGTAGGAAGCAAGGAGGCACCATTCGCCTCGAAAGCTGACCTGGCAAAGGTCTCAACACGTCTATCCGTGGAGTCCTTGAGAGAGGCTGCATTATCTAAAGGGAGAATGGTGGATTTAGACAGCTGGGAGACGGGCGGGTCAACAGAAGGAGATCCTGACCATAGAGAAACCTTTTCCTGAGGTTTGGAAAACCGCTTGTCTGGCGATTTCCAATTTTTAGACAACATGCCATCAAACTCATTATGACTACGGAAGGAGGGACGGATGCACCTAGCGCTCCTACTGAAGATGACCTCACCGGAGGGCGGGTCCCGAGGGTCTGTAATATGAAAGGTATCACGGATTGCAGTCACCAGACTGTCTACCATGGAGGACATACGAGCTGACAGACTCTGAGTCCGAGTTTAATACGAAACCTGACGGGTCAGCTGAGGAGCGGGAGTGCCCGAGGTGAGGCAGATCCGCAAGCCGGAGCCCCAGAGGACTGAGCAGAGGAAGTGCGGAAAAATGAGGTCCGACCACGTTTAGAAGATGAGAACTGCGCCATCGGAGAGACGGAGTAGCAGAGAGAGCGTGCCCAGGCCAGGGGCGCGTTCCTCCGAGTCCTGGACTGATGTGTCATCCTGAGCAGTTGTCGGCGGAGAAACGGATCGGGAGGAGCAAGCAGCGTAGAGGGGCTGAGAATTTCCAGCGGAAGATTTGCTGTTACAGGAAGAACAGAAATAATAGGTGACAGAAGGACGCGCCAGTTGCTGGCGACAAGAAGTTTCAGGCCTTGAGTCATACATAATACAAGTATTACAACAAAAAAATGCAGGAAAAAATCTGCCCCCTAGTAAATAGGGAGCTGAGAAAGCTGACAGGATTTTTCCCCAGGGAGCAGCACTAAGGATCTGAGCTGACACTGCAAGGAAAGAGAATACATCAGAATGTAGTGTGGATACGCAGCACCAAAAAAAAAACCCCAGGAGGGGAAAGTTAGCTGCCGGGAGTGCAGCAGAGGCGAGGACCGGATGCTGTATGCTGCTCCAGGGCAGGAAGAAAGTGTAGGAGGACTGCGCGGGAGGAAGTGACGTCACGCGTGGGCGGAAGTAAGCGCGCCGTAACGTCACCACCCAAATCTCGCACACTACTGGGGGCTGGCCCGCGGCGGAATAGGCCGGAACGGGCCGAACGGGTGCCTGGCGGAGCTCCCGAGGCCATCCCCAACCCCCAGCAGGAAGCCGACCAGGACCGCAATAATAGTGAGACCGGAGGCCTCGGCCCCCGGTCCGAAAATGGACAGCACCACGAGGAAGGAGGGAGAGGGGAGAGATGGAGGATGGAAGAGGAGCAGGGGGAAAAGGAAAGGGAAGGGAAAAGAAGGGACCCATATCCAGGCCAAGAGCCCAATGGAGGAGGGAAGATATGGAAGGGAAGGGGAGCCCTCAGAAGTCTTCGGCGGCACGGTGCCACGCTGACGCGCCCAACTCTGGCAGGCTGGGCAGGCAGGGGCTGGCGGAGGGTAGTCCGCATTGCCAGAGACAGACAGCCAGGCTGATTTTTCTCATGGGCGCTGAGTTCGGCCGTAGGCGTCCGAGGGTAGACAGGCCCTTTATATTCAGGGTCTGCTCCCTGGGCGCATTGCAGGGGGGGATCAGGGGGGGGGATCTAGAATATCCACCGTGTCCATCCACGTTCAGAAACCTGTAAAGAAAAGGAGAGAAGAGATAACATAGAACACAGGCAGAACTGGTCTGGAGCTACCAGACCTGTGTCTGCCTCCTACTGACACTAAGCTAAACCTGAATTAGCTCAGTGCCAGTGGGAGGAGCAGACTTCTGTTTTGTTTTTTCTTAGTGTCAGCTTCCTAGTGGCAGCAGCCTATAACCCATGGTGTCTGTGTCCCCCATTAAGATGCTCAAGAAATCATCCGTTTTGCATCCTTATTTTGTTCCGTATTTTTATCAGTTTTTTTGCGTAGTAAAGACGTAGTGAAGAAAAAAGAGGGGATGGCAAAAATCATGTAATTTGCGGACCGCATTACAACATATCCTTTTTTTAAATTACGGATTGCGGATCCACAAAAAAAAAACTGGATGTCTGAATAGCTCCATTGAAAATAATGGGTTGTAATGGATTCCATATTTCCTGGTCCGGGAAAGCGGATAAAAAATACTGACATGTGAATGTAGCCCAAGTCTAGGCCATCCAAAGACCTAAGAAAAGACAATGAACAGTATTTGAGGCATGTATAAGTGTAGTGCTAAAAAGTTGGCCAGGCTGACAAGTATGGCACTACAGTTACCACAACCACAGTATGGCTTACCTAACAAAAACATCTGCATTTTAAGCTATAGATTACAAGATAAAGCCAAATAAACTAAAAGGCTATTACTTTTCCACAGACTTAAAGGACTGAATAGAAGAGGAAGAAGTCACCGACAGGCTTGTGTTTAGTGATGAGGCAACTTCTTACCTCAGAGAGAAGAGGGTACAGTCACCGGCCAAGTTAACCCTTTAAGGACATGGCCCATTTTCGTTTTTACGTTTTCGGTTTTTCCTCCTTGTGTTTAAAAGGTCATAGCACTTGCATTTTTCCACCTAGAAACCCACATGACCCCTTATTTCTTGCGTCACTAATTGTACTTTGCAATTACAGGCTGAATTTTTGCATAAAGTACACTGCGAAACCAGAAAAAAATTCAAAGTGTGGTGAAATTGAAAAAAAAAACGCATTTCTTTTATTTGGGGGAAATGTGTTTTTACGCCATTCGCCCTGGGGTAAAACTGACTTGTTATGCATGTTCCTCAAGTCGTTACGATTAAAACGATATGTAACATGTATAACTTATATTGTATCTGATGGCCTGTAAAAAATTCAAACCGTTGTTAACCAATATACATTCCTTAAAATCGCTCCATTCCCAGGCTTATAGCGCTTTTATCCTTTGGTCTATGGGGCTGTGCGAGGTGTCATTTTTTGCGCCATGATGTGATCTTTCTATCGGTACCTTGATTGCGCATATACGACTTTTTGATCGCTTTTTATTACATTTTTTCTGGATTTGATGCGACCAAAAATGCGCAATTTTGCACTTTGGGATTTTTTTGCGCTGACGCCATTTACCGTACGAGATCAGGAATGTGATTAATTAATAGTTCGGGCGATTACGCACGCGGCGATACCAAACATGTTTATTTATTTATTTGTTTACTTTTATTTAAAACCTGGGGAAAGGGGGGTGATTCAGACTTTTATTAGGGGAGGGGGATTTTTACTATTAACAACACGTTTTTTTTTTTTTTTTACACATATACTAGAAGCCCCCCTGGGGGACTTCTAGTATATACACTTTGATCTCTCATAGAGATCTCTGCAGCATAGATATGCTGCAGAGATCCATGAGATCGGCACTCGTTTGCTTTCGGCTGCTGCAGCCGGAAACAAACGAGTGCCGAGCCGAGGACGGCGCCATCTTGGACGCGTCCCCGGCCGGCATCAGTAACGGAGATCGCTCCTCCGGGACAAGGTCCCGGAGGAGCGATCTCCCCCACTAGACACCAGGGAAACGTTGCCTCCGGTAATCGGAGGCAGCTGTCAACTTTGACAGCTGCCTCCGATTAGCTAATTAGCGGGCACGGCGATCGGACCGTGCCCGCTAATAGCGGCGGTCCCGGGCTACACGCGGCACCCGGGATCGCGGCACTTCAAAGCGGGGCCGCCGCGCGGCCCCGCTTTGAAGTGCTAATGAGGACATAGGACGTACCGGTACGTCCTATGTCCTTAAGAGGTTAAAGGGCACTGACCTTTTAAACAAACTTCTGACATGTCATAGGTTTGTATCGATTGAGGTCCAGGTGCTGGAACCCCCATTGTTCGTTAGAATAATGTGTCAGATGTATTCAGCAGTGCACACGCTGCCTCTTCATCTCTGTGTTACTGCTAAAGTACCAGTCAACACAATTATAATGGAGCTCTATGGAACGCCCGGAAATTCCAATCAGAAGTTCAATAGGGCTCAATTATAATTTTGTCAACTGCTACTTTAGCCGTGAGATGGAGATGAAAAGGCAAAGTGCGCTACTGTGCACACCTGCCCATTCATTCTAACGATCAAAGGGAGTCTCAGCGCCTGGACCCCGACCAATACAAACCTCTGACATGTCGCTGTGACATGCCAGAAGTTTGTTTAAATGATAGGTTTCATTTAAAGAAATGGCTTATTTCAAGATGAACTGTTGCATCACTGAAACAGTGGAAACCATATCTAAGGATATGCTGGCAGTTGTCTGGACAGTACTTAAAGGGGTTGTCTGGCATAAACTGTAAAACTAGTCTGTTGCCAGGGCTGCAGGGGACCTATCTGTCCTGCTCTGCTACCGACCACTGTCATCTATTTCACATCATACGGTGACGTGCCGATTTGACATGTCAATTCTTTGGGCAGATGGCGGAATCCATCTGACCATAAAATGGAATCTATGGCATGGGTGGAGATGCGCACGGGCACTGCAGTGGGTTTTCCGCCCAGATTCTGTAGTGTGAATGCACTCTCGGGGTCAATGAAGTGAATGAGTCAGTTGTTCTGCTGGCCAAAAAGAACATATGACCATCACATGATTGATATATGACATGACAGACAGAATCACTAACTCACTATTTAATGTGAACATAAATTATACATGAAGAGAAAGGATGGTCCAAACCTGCCGAGGTTCGGGTTCGTATGAACCCGAACGCTCGGCATCAGATTCCGGCTGTCCGGCCACTCCGTGCAGCGGCTGGATACAGCGGGAGGACCACCTGGAAAACTGGGATACAGCCTATGGCTATGGCTGTATCCCAGTTTTCCAGGCGGTCCTCCCGCTGTATCCACCCTCTCCATGGAGTGGGCAGACAGCGGGAATCATTGCCGAGAGTTCGGGTTCGTACGAACCCGAACTTTGGCAGGTTCGGACCATCCCTAATGAAGAGACAATGACTGCTGCTTCATCGTTTTTATTTAACAGGGAGCCCATAACTGTATGTGTTACACATTGTTCACTGTACAACACATGAGAAGTGTGAGTGGCCAATTACCAAATGGTGCCTCATAAACCACACATTGTGTGTCTCTATTGCTGAACCTCTCTCCTGGGAAAGCACAGCAAATAAAAAGTAATAGACCCTGAACCGCTAACTCGATCCACCAGAGGGGAGGCAGAAAGTCAATCACAATGATACGTGTACAGCATTGGTGCTTCTGTCCCATTGCTCAAGTGATCGTTGGGGTCTCAGCTTTAGATGCCTGCAAGCCAATCACTAACTTAAGCATGACAAACGTTACATGAAAGCACAGTGACACTTTAAGGCGAATGCTTATTGGACATTTACCTGTAGAACTGACAAGCGGTACATGTTTCTGGTACTTTGAGAGGCAATGTGGAAAATATTCGTTACTGATCTGTAACAAAAAGAAAGGATAGGTAGAAGCAATCAGTTACATAAGGTTTAAAGCTGGTCATACAAGGCTGTTTTTTCTCATTTGCACTTAGGAACTGCAGAGAAAAAAAATGCATTTAAAAATCACATGTGAGATGAGCGCTATTCGAGCAGCTCTATACAGGTTCTGCAAACCATACTGCTAGATTCATGATGCCTTAAAATCTTTGAAAAACACCAATAAAAACACCATGGCTCAATGGAAGTTTATGGTCTGCCTTACACACACGGCGTTTTTTGGGGTGGGGTTTTTCTCTCTTCTTTGGCAGCATGCTAAGGGTGTTTTGTGGCGTCTTCTCCAATGGAATTCAATGGGAATGTTCTGGTCATCTCAAAAGCACAATTGCTGTGTGTATAGCTTTTTTTCTGACATTTTTGTACTCTTTTGGTACAGCAACTATGTCACACGATGGCAGAGGAAAAGGAATTTCAGCCAAAACACAAACGCATGAAAAAAATGCCATGTAAGCATTTTTTTTGGAGGCCAGAAAATCACCACAAAAAAACAACAAGTGTGTGAGTATATGCATAAGTAGAAGTGAACATAGGAGATGGCAAACCAACAGTGCATCGGGGAACCTAAGAATGCCCCCAGTGCACCAAAGGAACTCATTGACATATAACCGAACAGGAAGACAGCGGGAGTCAAATGCCGATGGTTCAGTTTTGTATGAACCCAAACCTCATCCTGGTTCACTCATCTCTAGTTTCCATAATTTGTACTACAGATGTTAAGCTAACTGGCCTGTAGTTACTGGGCTCTTCTCTACTATCCTTCTTGTGAATGGGTATAACAATGGCTGCTCTCTAAATCATCTGGAACATCTCCTGTTAGGAGGGATTGGTTATACAGATCTGTCAGGGGTGAAGTAATCACAGATCCGAGATATTTAATCACTTAAGGATGGAACCTTAACTTCCATAAGACCCATAACGCTTTTATTTTTCAATCTACAGGGCCATGTGAGGGCTTGCTGTTTTCAGGAACAGGTGTACTTTATAATGGTGTCTTTCAATCTGCCATAAAATGATTGATGGAATCCCCAAAATATCATCTATGGGGTGAACTTGGGTCAAAAAATGAGATTCTGCAAATTTTGAGGGGAGTTCCTTGTTTACTTAAAACTGACATTATTTCTTTATTCTATAGGTCAGTCTGAACCCAGCGATATGCATGTTTACTAGGTGTTCTAAAAAAGATTTTTTTTTTTGCAAATACACACTTAAAATGGCCCTATTGTGACTTTTATAGCGGTTTTATCTTTTCACCTACGGGGTCGTATGGGGCATCATTTTTTGCACCATGATCAAACCATGATGCGGGAACAATCTTGCTTTATTTTAATAGATCGGACAATACGGTATATAATATGTTAATTAACTTTATTATTTTTGTGTGTTTTATGTATAAAATGGTAAGGGGGTGATTCACTTTTATTGGGGGAGGGGCTTTGGGACACTTTTTACAACTTTTATTGATTTTTTTTTTTTTTTTGGGGGGGGGGGGGGGGAGGGGGGGTACTTTTACATTAATACATTAGACATAGCATAGCAGGGATCAGTGTTTTCTTCTGATAGATCAGAACAGTGAAGACCTGACTGCAGGGAGGAAGGTAAGAGACCTCCGGCAGTCAGGCCATGCAATCGGGACCCCAGCAAGCACGCTGCAGGGGTCCCGATCAGTAAGTGACTGAAGATGCTCCTGTCACACTTAAAGCAGCGATTGTGCCTCGGTCATAGCATTTAAGGGGTTAATGGCAATCGCTGCCGCCCGCTATTAACGGTGAGGGCCTGGCTACAGATAGCAGCCGGTCCTCACCTGCTATCAAGCAAGCTCAGCTTCTGAGCCCGCTCCAAAGCCCAGGACCCTGCCAGGGCGTACATTTACCAAGGTACCAATATGTTTGCGCACACTCATAGGGTGGTGCCAGTTGAACAAAATTGTAATAGAAAAAAGAAATATCAACTGCACACATTTAGATTGCCAAAATTTTGGGGGGGTTAATTTTTGCATTTAGAGTTTGAAACAGTTATCAACACGGGCAGTATGATGCTCAAAGCATGTTTTCAGTATACCGTAATATTGCTGGACGTTTCGGTCAATATGACCCTTATCAACAAGGTATACAAGTTCTATGTACAGAGAATAAACTGTGCTGTAACCTGAGTATGAGTGAGGATGGTAGCCAGAGAGCTGTTAAAACTGTAAATGCAAAAATAAAACCCCAAAAATGATGGCAATCTAAATGTGTGCAGTTGATATTTCTTTTTTCTAGGGCGTACATTTACGTCCTCCTGCACCAAGGCCATACGCCCGTGGTCGTTAAGGGGTTAAGAACCCTGAGGTGGACACAATCTGGACTCACTGCCTTATTCAACTTTAAACGGGCAAGTTCCTCTGCAATGTCAGCCTCTGAATACACTGGTGCTACACCCACACAACTGGAGCCAATACTGGACACTGTGTAAAGGCCCTATTCCACAGGCCGACTGTAAGGAGCAAACAAGCCCCCAGAAGAGTGTCCCCCACACTGTCCCACCAGCTCGGCCCGCCCCCTCCTATGCCGCTATACCAGGACCCAGCCTGGGACAGTGTGGGGGACATTCTCCTGGGGCTTGAATGCCGATCAGGACCCCAGGACAGTATGTTGCTCACTGCTACAGTTTGCAAATGGCAAGAACGCGATCAGCGCTGGGAGCCTGGGCTGAGCTTTACCATCCAGCTCAACCCAGGCTCCCGGTGCTGATCACACTCCTGCCGGCTGCAAACTGTGGCAGTGAGCACCCTATTGTCCTGGGCTCCTGATCGGTTGGGCATGGGCAGCAAGGGAGGGAGCATGCATGGCGGGCTGAGGGGGTTGCTCAGGGCCGCCCACTATGTATATTCATATAAGCATAGTGAACAGCAATGGAGGGGCAGCACGGGAGGGGCGGACTGGGCGGGTCAAGCAAGTGCTCCGGCCCTTGGGGTGACTCCCCAAATGCTCCTAAGCCCATCATTAGCATAGGGGCAATTAGGCAATATTTAAAGAAAGAAAAAGAGAATTGAAGATTCATTACCATTACTGCTGTCATGATGGAAAGAACGTCTGTGGCATATCAGCAGGTTCATTGGGGAGAACATGCTGATAGTGCCGCTTTAATCACCATTTACTTCAATGGAACTGAGTTTCAAACCCCACCCAATCTGGAGACAAGAGTGGGGCAAAGGTTGCCATGTTTTTATAGCACTGGATAACCCTTTTAAGACTATCCCTGACAAACAGTTACCCCACCTCCCCTTTTCTCTGCTCTGTCTTTGCTGTACCGAATATATCCCAATACCTATTTCACAATCATTAGAGTCTTTGAACCAAGTCTCTGTTACAGCAACTAGGTCCAAACCATCCCTAGACATAAGGCCCATCAGTTCCCTAAGCTGTAAGCTTTTAAACACACTGTACAAAGATTACTACCGTATTTCCCCGAAAATAACACATTGCCTTATATTACGTCTTATTTTTAGGGGGATGTCTTATTTCTCTCCCCGAGCTCTCAACCCCGTTAACTCACCAACGTCCAAGGTGTAAGAGAAGACCAGGAGAGTGCAGAGACGTGCAGCGGGTGATGTGTGGCTCACTAAGGCCCAGCAGCTAATTAGGTAAATAGACAGTGGCTACATTCTTGCAGCGGAATGAAAATCCACAGGGAGAATGCAGAGATAGGCCATAACAGTACAGAGTACTGCAGAGGATTTTGCTATGAACTCTGTATGTGTGAATCTACTCTCAATTAGGACAGGATCACACTGCAGTCATAGGCTCTGGGTAAAACCTCTGTCAGCAACTGATCTACAGATCAGATCGCCCATAATGTAACGGATCTGTGGGACCGAGTAAAAATGCTCAAGTACTGTCATAAAATAATTCCCCCCCACCCCACCAGCCCAATAATAATGCCCTCTGTGGCCAGTAATAATGCCCCCTGTAGCTTGATGCAATGCCTCCTGTAACCTGATATGCCCCCTGCAGCCAGGTATGACCAGTACAACCAAGTATGCCCACTGAACCCAGACACACCACTTGTAGTTAGATATGCCCCTTTCAGCTAGGTATGTCACTGGAGCCAGATATGTCCCCTGCAGCCAAATACACTCCTTGCACCCACATATGACATGACATCAGCGAGGTATGTCCTATAAGCAAGATGTGCCCCATGCTGCGTATGTCCTCTGGAAATGCTGTCTGTGCCAAGTTATCCCCCCCTGCAGTCACATATTTTTTGAAACCAGGTATGATTCTTTCAGACGGATTTGTCCCCGGAAGCTGGATATGCCTCTTGCTGTCAGATATTTTCCACAGAGCTGGATATGTCCCCCATCATAGTCAGGTACCTCCCCCCCGATGTAGTCAGGTACCTCCCCCCCATGTAGTCAGGTACCTCCCCCCCATGTAGTCAGGTACCTCCCCCCCCATGTAGTCAGGTACCTCCCCCCCCATGTAGTCAGGTACCTCCCCCCCATGTAAACAGATACCTCCCTCCATGTAAACAGATACCTCCCTCCATGTAAACAGATACCTCCCTCCATGTGGTCAGATACCTCCTCATGTAGCCAGATACATCCTCATGTAGCCAGATACATCCTCCCATGTAGCTAGCTAGCTTCCCCTGCAGCCAAATACCTCCTCCTGTGTAATTAGATACCTATTCCATGTAGTCACATACCTCCTCATGTAGCCAGACACCCCCCTCATGTAGCCAGACACCTCCCTCATGTAGCCAGACACCTCCCTCATGTAGCCAGACACCTCCCTCATGTAGCCAGATACCTCCCCCATGTAGTCACATACCTCCTCCATGTAGTCAGATACCTCCCTCATGTAGCCAGATACCTCCCCATGTAGCCACATACCTCCCCATGTAGCCACATACCTCCCCCATGTAGCCACATACCTCCCCCATGTAGTCACATACCTCCCCCATGTAGTCACATACCTCCCCCATGTAGTCACATACCTCCCCCATGTAGTCACATACCTCCCCCATGTAGCCAGATACCTCCCCCATGTAGCCAGATACCTCCCCCATGTAGCCAGATACCTCCCTCCATGTAGTCAGATACCTCCCTCCATGTAGTCCGATACCTCCCTCCATGTAGTCCGATACCTCCCTCCATGTAGTCCGATAACTCCCTCCATGTAGTCCGATAACTCCCTCCATGTAGTCAGATAACTCCCTCCATGTAGTCAGATAACTCCCTCCATGTAGTCAGATAACTCCCTCCATGTAGTCAGATAACTCCCTCCATGTAGTCAGATAACTCCCTCCATGTAGTCAGATAACTCCCTCCATGTAGTCAGATAACTCCCTCCATGTAGTCAGATAACTCCCTCCATGTAGTCAGATAACTCCCTCCATGTAGTCAGATAACTCCCTCCATGTAGTCAGATAACTCCCTCCATGTAGTCAGATAACTCCCTCCATGTAGTCAGATAACTCCCTCCATGTAGTCAGATAACTCCGTCTTATTTGATCAGAGGAGTCACTTTCCTTTTCCTCTCCATCCCGACCAGGCCTCCATGATTATTTCTTGCAGCAACATTTCATCTGTTCAGAACCTGCCAGACAAACTTTTAAGGGTCCATTTACAAAGAAAGATTATCTGACAGATTATCTGCCAAAGATTTGAAGCCAAAGCCAGAAACAGACTATAAACAGAGATCAGGTCATAAAGGAAAGTCTGAGAGGTCTCCTCTTTTTTAAATCCATTCCTGGCTTTGGCTTCAAATCTTTGGCAGATAATCTGTCAGATAATCTTTCTGTGTAAATGGACCCTTAGGGCCCTATTCCACCGGACGATTATCGTTCAATCGTTCGAATCTAAACGATAATCGTTCGGTTGAAATGCAGTTAACGATTAACAACCGAACGAGAAATCGTTGATCGCTTTATAAGACCTGGACCTATTTTTATCGTTGCTCGCTCGCAAAACATTCGCAAATCGTTCGCATTGAATAAGACATTGTTCGGTCGTTCGCAATAGATACGAACGCTATATCGAATAAATAGCGAAGTAGTAACGATCGCAATTACGATCATAAGTAACGATTATCATTCCATGGAAATGAGCGAACGTTTTCAGGTCTTTCGCAATAGCGGTCGTTTGAGATCGTTAACGATTATGCAAATGATAATCGTCCGGTGGAATAGGGCCCTCAGGCTCTGCAATTTTACAGCATCATCCTTACCTTATTCCACCCTATAGGCTCCCATACAGTAGTAATTGCGCAGTTTGGTTTCATGTGCAGTAAAGTGAGTAGGTATGTGGGTTACCCAGTTTGTAGGATCCCCTGCTGTGCCCCAATATAGTAAGAATGTCCCCTGCTGTGCCCCCCTAGTAATGCCCCGTCCTCATATACTAGAAATGTCCCTACTGTACCCCAACATAGTAAGAATGCCCCCTGATCTGCCCCCATAGTAATGTCCCCTGCCCCGGCCCATAGTTATGTCCCCTGCTCTCTCCCCATAGTAATATCCCCTGCTCCCTCCCCATAGTAATATCCCCTGCCCTGTCCCATAGTAATTTCCCCTGCCCTGCCCCCATAGTAATGTCCCCTGCTCTCTCCCCATAGTAATGTCCCCTGCTCTCTCCCCATAGTAATGTCCCCTGCTCTCTCCCCATAGTAATGTCCCCTGCTCTCTACCCATAGTAATGTCCCCTGCTTTGCCCCCATAGTAATGTCCCCTGTAATGCTCCCATAGTAATGCCCCCATAGTAATGTCCTCTGTAATGCTCCTACAGCCCTCCTCACCTGATCCGGGCTTGAAGGTGGTCTTAATGTCTTCTGCCTCTGAGACGGGGAGTCAGCTCTGCAGTGAGGTCTGAGGGGGTGAAGAGGGGAATAGAGGGAATGGAGAGAGGAGGTGAATGGGGGGTGTCCCCTGCTCTGTCCCCATAGTAATGCCCCCTGTAATGCCCCCATAATAATGCCCCCTGCCCCATAGTAATTTCCCCTGCTCTCTCCCCATAGTAAAGTTCCGTGCTCTGCCCTCGTAGTAATGTCCCAAGCTCTGCCCCATAGTAATGTCCCCTGCTCTGCCCCCGTAGTAATGTCCCGTGCTCTTCCTTCGTAATGTCCCGAGCTCTGCCCCACAGTAATGTCCCCTGCTCCCATAGTAATGTTCCGAGCGCCGCCCCCATAGTAATGTCCCTTGCCCCGTCCCCATAGTAATGTCCCCTGCTTTGCCCCAATAGTAATGTCCCCTGCTCTGCCCCAATAGTAATGTCCCCGCTCTGCCCCAATAGTAATGCCCCTGCTCTGTCCCAATAGTAATGCCCCCTGCTCTGCCCCAATAGTAATGCCCCCTGCTCTGCCCCAAAAGTAATGCCCCCTGCTCTGCCCCAAAAGTAATGCCCCCTGCTCTGCCCCAATAGTAATGCCCCCTGCTCTGCCCCAATAGTAATGCCCCCTGCTCTGCCCCAATAGTAATGCCCCCTGCTCTGCCCCAATAGTAATGCCCCCTGCTCTGCCCCAATAGTAATGCCCCCTGCTCTGAGCCAGGGAGTCGGCTCTGCAGTGAGGTCTGAAGGGGTAAAGAGGGGAATAGAGGGGAGAGAGAAGGTTAAGGGGGGGTGGGAGTGGGGTCTGTGCTTGTCGGCACCACTCCAATGCTGCCGGCAGCACCTGTAGCTGCAGGCGGGCGGGGTCTGTCTGTATCTGCAGGCGGGGGTCCCGGGGGGGGGGGGGGAGAGAGAGATTGAGGGTAGGGGCGGGGTACCCGGGGTCTGTAGACGCCAACGCGGATCGAGGGGGGGGGATAATGGGGGTCCGTAGATGTCGGCGCAGGCTCCAGGTGAGCAGGGGAGATAGCTGCCGGCACCTCGTGCTACTGACTGCCCTGAGTCTCACTGTCCTTCCCCCAGCAGCATCTCCCGTCCCCCACACAGAACACTGCTGGGCTATTGGGGTAGGAGAGAGCAGCAGCGATCGGTGTCGGGACATTGCTGAGTGATAGCAGTGTCCCGGCACCAAAAGTAAAATTTTATTTTTTTTCTCCCCTCCCGCGTACCCCATCAACCTGTGGAGAAAACCTTCCATAGTAATGTCCCCTGCTCTGTCCCCATAGTAATGTCCCCTGTTCTGGCCCCATAGTAATGCCCCCGGCTCTTTCCCCATAGTAATGCCCCCTGCTTTGCCCCCATAGTAATCTCCCCTGCTCTGCCCCCATAGTAATGTCCTCTGCTCTGCCCCACAGTAATGTCCACTGCCCCCATAGTAATGTCCCCTGCTCTTCCCCCATAGTAATGTCCCCTGTAATGCTCCCATAGAACTGTCCTCCACAGTAATGTCCCCCACAGCCCCCCTCACCTGATCCAGGCTTGAATGGGGTCTTAATGTGTTCTGACTCTGAGCCGGGGAGTCGGCTCTGCAGTAGGTATGTCACAATAATAGAATACTCAATACCAATTCGATACTTAGCATATAACCCCCCTATAATAATTAAATATAATGCCCCCAGGTCCGCACTATTACAATGGTACAATATATTTTCACTTTTATTTACAACTTACACTGTACAAATGTTACAAAAGTTAAATTTTTTTGTTTTTTTAAATACACGTGCTTAATATTGCTGTATTCTGATTCTTATAACTTTTTAAATCGTTTAGGCTGTAGGGCTGCCTGAGTCTTTTTTTTTGCACAATGATTTGCAGCTTTGATTGGTACCATGTTTGCATATATGACTTTTTTTGGTGCAAACATTATATACTTTGCGAGATCGGGAAGGTGATAATTTAAATGTGCAATTACGCATGCCATGATGCCAATATTTTCCCCTTTTTTTGTTTTTATTATAGTAGTTGGAGTTAGTAGTAGTGTGGCTCACACACAGTACAGTATGTCGGGGTAGTATTTGTGTGGCTGACCACAGTATAGTATGTTGGGGGTAGTAGTTGTATGACTGACAAACAGTATAGTATGTTGGGGTATTAGTAGCATGGCTCACACACAGTACAGTAAGTTGGGGGTAGTAGTTGTATGGCTGACCACAGTATAGTATGTTGGGGGTAGTAGTTGTATGACTGACAAACAGTATAGTATGTTGGGGTATTAGTAGCATGGCTCACACACAGTACAGTAAGTTGGGGGTAGTAGTTGTATGGCTGACACACTATAGTATGTTGGGGGTAGTAGTTGTATGGCTGACACATAGTATAGTATGTTGGGACAGTAGTTGTATGGCTGACACACAGTATAGTATGATGGGGTAGTAGTAGTGTAGCTGACTCACAGTATAGTATGATGGGGTAGTAGTAGTGTAGCTGACTCACAGTATAGTAGGTTGGGGGTAGTAGTAGTGTAGCTGACTCACAGTATAGTAGGTTGGGGGTAGTAGTAGTGTAGCTGACTCACAGTATAGTAGGTTGGGGGTAGTAGTAGTGTAGCTGACTCACAGTATAGTAGGTTGGGGGTAGTAGTAGTGTAGCTGACTCACAGTATAGTAGGTTGGGGGTAGTAGTAGTGTAGCTGACTCACAGTATAGTAGGTTGGGGGTAGTAGTAGTGTAGCTGACTCACAGTATAGTAGGTTGGGGGTAGTAGTAGTGTAGCTGACTCACAGTATAGTAGGTTGGGGGTAGTAGTAGTGTAGCTGACTCACAGTATAGTAGGTTGGGGGTAGTAGTACGGCAGATGCACAGTATAGTAGGTTGGGGGTAGTAGTACGGCAGATGCACAGTATAGTAGGTGGGGGTAGTAGTACGGCAGATGCACAGTATAGTAGGTTGGGGGTAGTAGTACGGCAGATGCACAGTATAGTAGGTTTGGGGGTAGTAGTACGGCAGATGCACAGTATAGTAGTTGGGGGTAGTAGTACGGCAGATGCACAGTATAGTAGGTTGGGGGTAGTAGTACGGCAGATGCACAGTATAGTAGGTTGGGGGTAGTAGTACGGTAGATGCACAGTATAGTAGGTTGGGGGTAGTAGTATGGTAGATGCACAGTATAGTAGGTTGGGGGTAGTAGTACGGTAGATGCACAGTATAGTAGGTTGGGGGTAGTAGTACGGCAGATGCACAGTATAGTAGGTTGGGGGTAGTAGTACGGCAGATGCACAGTATAGTAGGTTGGGGGGTAGTAGTACGGCAGATGCACAGTATAGTAGGTTGGGGGTAGTAGTACGGCAGATGCACAGTATAGTAGGTTGGGGGTAGTAGTAGTACGGCAGATGCACAGTATAGTAGGTTGGGGGTAGTAGTACGGCAGATGCACAGTATAGTAGGTTGGGGGTAGTAGTAGTACGGCAGATGCACAGTATAGTAGGTTGGGGGTAGTAGTACGGCAGATGCACAGTATAGTAGGTTGGGGGTAGTAGTACGGCAGATGCACAGTATAGTAGGTTGGGGGTAGTAGTACGGCAGATGCACAGTATAGTAGGTTGGGTTAGTAGTACGGTCAGATGCACAGTATAGTAGGTTGGGGGTAGTAGTACGGCAGATGCACAGTATAGTAGGTTGGGGGTAGTAGTACGGCAGATGCACAGTATAGGAGGTGGGGGTAGTAGTACGGCAGATGCACAGTATAGTAGGTTGGGGTAGTAGTACGCAGACTGCCACAGTATAGTAGGTGGGGGTAGTAGTACGGCAGATGCACAGTATAGTAGGTTTGGGTAGTAGTACGGAGATGCACAGTATAGTAGGTTGGGGGTAGTAGTACTGGCAGATGCACAGTATAGTAGGTGGGGGTAGTAGTACTGGCAGATGCACAGTATATGTAGGTTGGGGGTAGTAGTACGGCAGATGCACAGTATAGTAGGTTGGGGGTAGTAGTACGGCAGATGCACAGTATAGTAGGTTGGGGGTAGTAGTATGGTAGATGCACAGTATAGTAGGTTGGGGGTAGTAGTCGGCAGATGCACAGTATAGTAGGTTGGGGGTAGTAGTACGGTAGATGCACAGTATAGTAGGTTGGGGGTAGTAGTACGGCAGATGCACAGTATAGTAGGTTGGGGGTAGTAGTACGGCAGATGCACAGTATAGTAGGTTGGGGGTAGTAGTACGGCAGATGCACAGTATAGTAGGTTGGGGGTAGTAGTACGGTAGATGCACAGTATAGTAGGTTGGGGGTAGTAGTACGGCAGATGCACAGTATAGTAGGTTTGGGGTAGTAGTACGGCAGATGCACAGTATAGTAGGTTGGGGGTAGTAGTATGGTAGATGCACAGTATAGTAGGTTGGGGGGTAGTAGTACGGCAGATGCACAGTATAGTAGGTTGGGGGTAGTAGTACGGCAGATGCACAGTATAGTAGGTTGGGGGTAGTAGTACGGTAGACTATGCACAGTATAGTAGGTTGGGGTAGTAGTACGGCAGATGCACAGTATAGTAGGTTGGGGGTAGTAGTACGGCAGATGCACAGTATAGTAGGTTGGGGGGTAGTAGTACGGCTAGATGCACAGTATAGTAGGTTGGGGGTAGTAGTACGGCAGATGCACAGTATAGTAGGTTGGGGGTAGTAGTACGGCAGATTGCACAGTATAGTAGGTTGGGGGTAGTAGTACGGTAGATGCACAGTATAGTAGGTTGGGGGTAGTAGTACGGCAGATGCACAGTATAGTAGGTTGGGGGTAGTAGTACGGTAGATGCACAGTATAGTAGGTTTGGGGGTAGTAGTACGGTAGATGCACAGTATAGTAGGTTGGGGGTAGTAGTACGGTAGATGCACAGTATAGGTAGGTTGGGGGTAGTAGTACGGTAGATGCACAGTATAGTAGGTTGGGGGTAGTATTACGGTAGATGCACAGTATAGTAGGTTGGGGGTAGTAGTACGGTAGATGCACAGTATAGTAGGTTGGGGTAGTAGTACGGTAGATGCACAGTAAGTAGGGTTGGGGGTAGTAGTACGGTAGATGCACAGTATAGTAGGTTTGGGGGTAGTAGTACGGTAGATGCACAGTATAAGTAGGTTGGGGGTAGTTAGTACTGGTAGATGCACAGTATAGTAGGTTGGGGGTAGTAGTACTGGTAGATGCACAGTATAGTAGGTTGGGGGTAGTAGTATGGTAGATGCACAGTATAGTAGGTTTGGGGTAGTAGTATGGTAGATGCACAGTATAGTAGGTTTGGGGTAGTAGTATGGTAGATGCACAGTATAGTAGGTTGGGTGGTAGTAGTATGGTAGATGCACAGTATAGTAGGTTGGGGGTAGTAGTACGGTAGATGCACAGTATAGTAGGTTGGGGGTAGTAGTATGGTAGATGCACAGTATAGTAGGTTGGGGGTAGTAGTACGGTAGATGCACAGTATAGTAGGTTTGGGGGTAGTAGTATGGTAGATGCACAGTATAGTAGGTTGGGGGTAGTAGTATGGTAGATGCACAGTATAGTAGGTTGGGGGTAGTAGTACGGTAGATGCACAGTATAGTAGGTTGGGGGTAGTAGTACGGTAGATGCACAGTATAGTCGGTTGGGTGGTAGTAGTACGGTAGATGCACAGTTATTAGTAGGTTGGGGGTAGTAGTACGGTAGATGCACAGTATAGTAGGTTGGGGGTAGTAGTACGGTAGATGCACAGTATAGTAGGTGGGGGTAGTAGTACGGTAGATGCACAGTATAGTAGGTTGGGGTAGTAGTACGGTAGATGCACAGTATAGTAGGTTGGGGGTAGTAGTACGGTAGATGCACAGTATAGTAGGTTGGGGGTAGTAGTACGGTAGATGCACAGTATAGTAGGTTGGGGGTAGTAGTACGGTAGATGCACAGTATAGTAGGTTGGGGGTAGTAGTACGGTAGATGCACAGTATAGTAGGTTGGGGGTAGTAGTACGGTAGATGCACAGTATAGTAGGGTGGGGTAGTAGTACGGTAGATGCACAGTATAGTAGGTTGGGGTAGTAGTACGGTAGATGCACATGTATAGTAGTAGTTGGGGGTCAGTAGTACGGTAGATGCACAGTATAGTAGGTTGGGGGTAGTAGTACGGTAGATGCACAGTATAGTAGGTTGGGGTAGTAGTACGGTAGATGCACAGTATAGTAGGCTTGGGGGTAGTAGTACGGTAGATGACAGTTATAGTAGTGTTGGGGGTAGTAGTACGGTAGATGCCACAGTATAGTAGGTTGGGGTTAGTAGTACGGTAGATGCACAGTATAGTAGGTTGGGGGTGTAGCTACGGTAGATGCACAGTATAGTAGGTTGGGGGTAGTAGTACGGTAGATGCACAGTATAGTAGGTTGGGGGTAGTAGTACGGTAGATGCACAGTATAGTAGGTTGGGGGTGTAGTAGTACGGTAGATGCACAGTATAGTAGGTTGGGGGTAGTAGTACGGTAGATGCACAGTATAGTAGGTTGGGCGGGTAGTAGTACGGTAGATGCACAGTATAGTAGGTTGGGGGTAGTAGTACGGTAGATGCACAGTTATAGTAGGGTTGGGGGTAGTAGTACGGTAGATGCACAGTATAGTAGCTGTTGGGGGTAGTAGTACGGTAGATGCACAGTATAGTAGGTTGGGGGTAGTAGTACGGTAGATGCACAGTATAGTAGGTTGGGGGTATTAGTACGGTAGATGCACAGTATAGTAGGTTGGGGGTAGTAGTACGGTAGATGCACAGTATAGTAGGTTAGGTGGGTAGTAGTACGGTAGATGCACAGTATAGTAGGCTTGGGGGTAGTAGTACGGTAGATGCACAGTATAGTAGGTTGGGGTAGTAGTACGGTAGTATGCCAGTCTAGTAGGTTGGGTAGTGTAGTAGTACGGTAGATGCACAGTATAGTAGGGTGTGGGGGTAGTAGTACGGTAGATGCAGGGCAGTATAGTAGGATTGGGGCGGCGGTAGTAGTACGGTAGATGCACAGTATAGTAGGTTGGGGGTAGTAGTACGGTAGATGCACAGTATAGTAGGTTGGGGGTAGTTAGTACGGTAGATGCCACAGTATAGTAGGTTGGGGTAGTAGTACGGTAGATGCACAGTATAGTAGGTTGGGGGTAGTAGTACGGTAGATGCACAGTATAGTAGGTTGGGGGTAGTAGTACGGTAGATGCACAGTATAGTAGGTTGGGGGTAGTAGTACGGTAGATGCACAGTATAGTAGGTTGGGGGTAGTAGTACGGTAGATGCCACAGTATAGTAGGTTGGGGGTAGTAGTACGGTAGATGTACAGTATAGTAGGTTGGGGGTTAGTAGTACGGTAGATGCACAGTATAGTAGGTTGGGGGTAGTAGTACGGTAGATGCACAGTATAGTAGGTTGGGGGTAGTAGTACGGTAGATGCACGTATAGTAGGTTTGGGGGTAGTAGTACGGTAGATGCACAGTATAGTAGGTGGGGTAGTAGTACGGTAGATGCACAGTATAGTAGGTTGGGGGTAGTAGTACGGTAGATGCACAGTATAGTAGGTTGGGGTAGTAGTACGGGTAGATGCACAGTATAGTAGGTTGGGGGTAGTAGTACGGTAGATGCACAGTATAGTAGGTTGGGGGGTAGTAGTACGGTAGATGCACAGTATAGTAGGTTGGGGGTAGTAGTACGGTAGATGCACAGTATAGTAGGTTGGGGGTAGTAGTACGGTAGATGCACAGTATAGTAGGTTGGGGGTAGTAGTACGGTAGATGCACAGTATAGTAGGTTGGGGGTAGTAGTACGGTAGATGCCACAGTATAGTAGGTTGGGGGTAGTAGTACGGTATTGATTGCACAGTATAGTAGGGTGGGGGTAGTAGTACGGTAGATTGCACAGTATAGTAGGTTGGGGGTAGTAGTACGGTAGATGCACAGTATAGTAGGTTGGGGGTAGTAGTACGGTAGATGCACAGCAATAGTAGGTTGGGGGTAGTAGGACGGTAGATGCACAGTATAGTAGGTTGGGGGTAGTAGTACGGTAGATGCACAGTATAGTAGGTTGGGGGTAGTAGTACGGTAGATGCACAGTATAGTAGGTTGGGGGTAGTAGTACGGTAGATGCACAGTATAGTAGGTTGGGGGTAGTAGTATGGTAGATGCACAGTATAGTAGGTTGGGGGTAGTAGTATGGTAGATGCACAGTATAGTAGGTTGGGGGTAGTAGTATGGTAGATGCACAGTATAGTAGGTTGGGGGTAGGAGTATGGTAGATGGCACAGTATAGTAGGTTGGGGGTAGTAGTATGGGTAGATGCACAGTATAGTAGGTTGGGGTAGTAGTATGGTAGATGCACAGTTATAGTAGGTTGGGGGTAGTAGTATGGTAGATGCACAGTATAGTAGGTTGGGGGTAGATAGTAGTATGGTAGATGCACAGTATAGTAGGTTGGGGGTAGTAGTACTGGTAGATGCACAGTATAGTAGTTGGGGGGTAGTAGTATGGTAGATGCACAGTATATGTAGGCTTGGGGGTAGTAGTATGGTAGATGCACAGGATAGTAGGTTGGGGGTAGTAGTATGGTAGATGCACAGTATAGTAGGTTGGGGGTAGTAGTATGGTAGATGCACAGTATAGTAGGTTGGGGGTAGTAGTATGGTAGATGCACAGTATAGTAGGTTGGGGGTAGTAGTATGGTAGATGCACAGTATAGTAGGTTGGGGGTAGTAGTATGGTAGATGCACAGTATAGTAGGTTGGGGGGTAGTAGTATGGTAGATGCACAGTATAGTAGGTTGGGGGTAGTAGTATGGTAGATGCACAGTATAGTAGGTTGGGGGTAGTAGTATGGTAGATGCACAGTATAGTAGGTTGGGGGTAGTAGTATGGTAGATGCACAGTATAGTAGGTTGGGGGTAGTATGGTAGATGCACAGTATAGTAGGGTGGGGTAGTAGAGGTAGATGCACAGTATAGTAGGTTGGGGGTAGTAGTATGGTAGATGCACAGTATAGTAGGTTGGGGGTAGTAGTAGGGCTGGGCGATTAATCGAATTAATTCGATTAATCGCCCAGACAGTTAGAATCGATTTGATTTTTTGTGAAAATCGTAAATTCGATTTTCACAAAAATATCATTGCGGGCGGCGTCGTGGTAAAGTGTCGGGTCCGGAGAGAGTTGCAGGACGGCGCGGTGAGTGCAGTGGCCGGCAGTCAGGAGAGATGTGGTATCGGCGGCTCCAGCCTCTTCACAGAGCCGCGGCTGACCTCTCCCGCCCCTTACACGTTAGTGCCGCGCTGAGCTGCGTCCCGCTCTCTTCCTGTCACACGTGCAGGTCCCGTTTCTGTGGAGGAGGCGGCAGGGATCGCAGCAGAAGGAGAGAACGTCGCTGCCGCTGTACAGCTCCAGGACCCGCAGCGACGTTCTCTCCTTCTGCTGCGATCCCTGCCGCCTCCTCCACATAACGGGACCTGCACGTGGACAGGAAGAGAGCGGGACGCAGCTCAGCGCGGCACTAACGTGTAAGGGGCGGGAGAGGTCAGCCGCGGCTCTCTGAAAGAGGCTGGAGCCGCCTGGTACCACATCTCTCCTGACTGCGGCCCCTGCACCTCACCGCGCAGTCCTGACACTTTACCACGCCTGCCCTAGTCCCCCTCAGCTGCCCCATACCCCCTCAGTGTCCCCTCAGCTGCCCCATACCCCCTCAGTGTCCCCTCAGCTGCCCCATACCCCCTCAGCTGCCCCATACCCCCTCAGTGTCCCCTCAGCTGCCCCATACCCCTCAGTGACCCCCAGCCGGCTTCATATCCCTCAGTGACCCCCAGCCTGCCCCATACCCCACAGTGACCCCCAGCCTGCCCCATACCCCTCAGTGACCCCAGCCTGCCTCATACCCCTCAGTGACCCCCAGCCTGCCCCATACCCCTCAGTGTCCCCTCAGCTGCCCCATACCCCTCAGTGACCCCCAGCCTGCCCCATACCCCTCAGTGACCCCCAGCCTGCCTCATACCCCTCAGTGACCCCCAGCCTGCCCCATACCCCTCAGTGACCCTTAGCCTGCCCCATACCCTCAGTGACCCTTAGCCTGCCCATACCCCTCAGTGACCCCCAGCCTGCCCCATACCCCTCAGTGACCCCCAGCCTGCCTCATACCCCTCAGTGACCCCCAGCCTGCCTCATACCCCTCAGTGACCCCCAGCCTGCCTCATACCCCTCAGTGACCCCCCAGCCTGCCTCATACCCCTCAGTGACCCCCAGCCTGCCTCATACCCCTCAGTGACCCCCAGCCTGCCCCATACCCCTCAGTGACCCTTAGCCTGCTTCATACCCCTCAGTGACCCCCAGCCTGCCTCATACCCCTCAGTGACCCCCAGCCTGCCCATTCCCACTCAGTGACCCCCAGTCCACCCCATACCCCCTCAGTAGTACTACTACACCCATCATCTATACCTGTACTACTACCACACTCCTCATCTTTACCTGTACTATTACACCCCTTATCCACTATACCCTCACTACTACTCCCTACCTAGATGAAGGCACAAAGAAGATCTCCTATACTATATGGGGGCACAGAGTACATAGGGCACATATTTGGGAAAACTACTTATATGGGGCACACAATGTGTTTGTCTACTACATGGGGGCACAGGAGGAGCACTGTTACACTGGGACACAATATAGTTGTCTCAAACGTCAATAAAATCGTATCTGATGCTGCAGGGAGAAAAATGTCCTATTTATTTAGCAAAAACAAAAAAATCGAGATTTAAATCGAGAATCGTCCAAAATTTTTTAAAAATCGAGATTTTATTTTTTGGCCATATCGCCCAGCCCTAGGTAGTAGTATGGTAGATGCACAGTATAGTAGGTTAGGGGTAGTAGTATGGTAGATGCACAGTATAGTAGGTTGGGGGTAGTAGTATGGTAGATGCACAGTATAGTAGGTTGGGGGTAGTAGTATGGTAGATGCACAGTATAGTAGGTTGGGGGTAGTAGTATGGTAGATGCACAGTATAGTAGGTTGGGGGTAGTAGTATGGTAGATGCACAGTATAGTAGGTTGGGGGTAGTAGTATGGTAGATGCACAGTATAGTAGGTTGGGGGTAGTAGTATGGTAGGATGCCACAGTATAGTAGGTTGGGGTTAGTATTATGGTAGATGCACAGTATAGTAGGTTGGGGGTAGTAATATGGTAGATGCACAGTATAGTAGGTTGGGGGTAGTAGTATGGTAGATGCACAGTATAGTAGGTTGGGGGTAGTAGTATGGTAGATGCACAGTATAGTAGGTTGGGGGTAGTAGTATGGTAGATGCACAGTATAGTAGGTTGGGGGTAGTAGTATGGTAGATGCACAGTATAGTAGGTTGGGGGTAGTAGTATGGTAGATGCACAGTATAGTAGGTTGGGGGTAGTAGTATGGTAGATGCACAGTATAGTAGGTTGGGGGTAGTAGTATGGTAGATGCACAGTATAGTAGGTTGGGGGTAGTAGTATGGTAGATGCAACAGTATAGTAGGTTGGGGGTAGTAGTATGGTAGATGCACAGTATAGTAGGTTGGGGGTAGTAGTATGGTAGATGCACAGTATAGTATGTTGGGGGTAGTAGTATGGTAGATGCACAGTATAGTATGTTGGGGTAGTAGTAGTACGGTAGATGCACAGTATAGTATGTTGGGGTAGTAGTAGTACAGCAGATGCACAGTATAGTAGGTTGGGGGTAGTAGTATGGTAGATGCACAGTATAGTATGTTAGGGGTTGTAGTAGTAGTATGGCTGACACATAATATTAGTATAGTATATTGGGGATAGCAGTTGTATGGCTGACACACAGCTATACAACTACTACCCACAACATGCTATACTAGTTTTATGTGTTAGCCATACAACTACTATCCCCAACATACTATACTAGTGCTGACCCAGCACTAGTATAGTACATAGGGGATAGTAATAGTTGTAGTGGAGCAGAACCTTCACCTCCTGCTCCATGCTGCCCGCTGCATCACTCCCCCTCCTTGCTGCGCTGTGACTCCTGGCCCCCGCACACAGGCCACAACCTCCTCACTACAGGACAATCTCTAAAGCCATCGGCTGCTGCGTACGGAGCGGCTCGGATGCTGATGACACATGACAGCGGCATCTACACAGTTAAATAGCCGGTCTAACTGTGTAGATGCCGCTGTCAAGTGTCAGCAGCATTGGAGCCGCTCCGTACGCAGCAGCCAATGGCTTTAGAGATTGTCCTGTAGTGAGGAGGCTGAGGCCTGTGTGCGGGGGCCGGGAGTCATAACAGTGCATAGCCCAGTATGAATACCGCTCCATAGTGACAATGGCATGCCATACCCGGGCAGCCCCCGCAAGTTGCAGAGCAGAGATCGGCCAGTGGGTAGTGTGGGGAGCGCGGGGGAGCACACAGAACACGGCCGGCGCTCAGCTAGCCGCCGACCATGTTCTCTGCACTATACTCTATGTTAAAGTGACTGTACCACCAGGCCCAGGCTGAAGCACTGGAGGCGGGCCGACCCACCCTTAGTGGGAGGAAACCCTAGCTCCTCTATGATAGGGTTCCATTGATTCTAATAGAGTCACGTCATGGAGGGGCTGGAGTTTCTTCCCACTAAGGGTGGGTCGGCCGCCTTCAGTGCTTCAGCCTGGGCCTGGTGGTACGGTCACTTTTTAAGTTGCATTATTGCACATCTTAACTAGAAATGAGTGAACTGTTCGGACTTTTGGTCCGAAAGCAGTTAGCTCTCTCGTCATGCCTGTGATCCCGGCCGCATAGTTGCGCTCCTGGGAATATGCAGCCAGGATATTCCAGGGAATCAATATTGAAATCCCTGGAATATCCTGGACGCATTTTCGGGCGATCGCACCTATGCGGCCTGGATCACAGGCATGACGAGAGAGGGAACTGCTTTCGGACCAGAAGTCCGTTTATGGCCTTATGCACACGTTCAGTATTTTTTTCTGGTCCTGAAACAACCTGTGAGAAATTGCGGATTGGACATCCGTATTTCCGTAATTCCATTTTTTTACTATTCATTGCTTTTCAATGCACTTCATCCGGATTTTTTTGCGGAAATACGGATGCCAACATGTTACAATCCGTAAACAATCCGTAACCAATTGATTTCAATGAGAGGATCCGCAAAAAAAAAATGGGTCCGCACCAGGACATGTCCTTTTTTTTTTACGGATTGATTTTCATCCATTTCTGCTACTGATCGTGTGAATAGCCCAATTGACTTCAATGTGCACTAACTCGGATACGGAAATACGGATCCGTAAATTACGGAACGTGTGAATAAGGCCTCTCTCTAATCTTAACATTAAGTATCGATACCAGGAAATCCTGGTACCGAACCATTATTTTGCCCCGAATATCGATAGTAGTATTGATATTTCGGTGCATCACTACTTTGCAGTGAGGTCTGAGGGGGTGAAAGGGGAATGGAGGCGAGAGGGGAGGTGAAGGGGGGGGTGAGAGTGGGGTCTGTGCTTGTCGGCACCGCTCCAATGCTGCCAGCAGCACCTGTAGCTGCGGGCGTCTTGATCTGCTGGCGCAGGGTGCAGGTCTGGGGGGGTCCGTATCTGCTGGCGCAGGGTGCAGGTCTGGGGGGGTCCGTATCTGCAGGCGATGGGTGCAGGTCCGGGGGGGGGGGGGGGGAGGAGTCCGTATCTGCAGGCGATCGGTGTAGGTCCTGGGGGGGGGGGGGGTCCGTATCTGCAGGCGATGGGTGCAGGTCCTGGGGGGGTGGGGGCCAACCGTATCTGCAGGCGATGGGTGCAGGTCCAGGGGGGGGGGGGTCCGTATCTGCAGGCGATGGTTGCAGGTCCAGGGGGGGGGGGGTCCGTATCTGCAGGCGATGGGTGCAGGTCCAGGGGGGGGGGGGGGTCCGTAGATGTCGGCGCGGGCTCCAGAAGAGCTACTGCCCTGAGTCTCACTGTCCTTCCCCCAGCAGCATCTCCCGCCCCCCACACAGAACGCTGCTGGGGTAGGAGGAGAGAGCAGCGGCGGTGATCGGTGCCGGGACATTGCTGAGTGATAGCAGTGTCCCGGCACCAAAGGTAAAACTTTATTTTTTCACCCCTCCCGTGTACCTCTTCAACCTGCCATAGACTACGTCAGCCATCTCCCCGGTTATATACCATAGACTACGTCAGCCATCTCCCCGGTAATATACCATAGACTACGTCAGCCATCTCCCCGGTTATGTACCACACACTACCTCACTCGGTGTCTGCAGCGCTGCGCAGCAGTTGCGTCTCCCGCTGCGAGGATCACGTTAGGGAAGCGCCACAGCGATCACTTCCGGTTACGCAGGGCTTCCTGCCCCTGCGGAAAAGTGCACGGGCTTATCGCACGGGGCTATAGGGAGAAATACGGCAGGCGCCACGGAGCGGCAGCCATATTACTGTAGCCAGACCCATAGTGCTGAACACACTGATCTGGATACTCATGGCCGAACAATGCGCTGATTATGTAACAGGGAAGCGGTTACTCCGGGCCACCAGCCTGCAACAACAAAATAATCAGTGACCTCACGGGTTGCTATGGGGAACACTAACAGCAAGGTTATCTTTTAGGTACAAAACGTGTTTACTAATGCAGAATTTTATTATAGGGTGCGTTCACGTACAGGATCCGCAGCAGATTTCATCTAAATAATTGAACACAGCAACAAATCTGCATCATCAGCGGCAGCGATTGGGCATGCGGGGGTTTAAGGGGGCTGTAAGCTGCTGGCGGCGGTGCAGGGGTTAAAGGGGCTGGGTCCCATGCAGGCAGCGGATCCGCTGCATGTATGGGACCCATTGAGCTTCACAGTACAGGATCCACAGCTGATTTCGCTGCAAACTTGCAGCATGAAAATCCACTGCAGATCCTGTAGGTGTGAAGGCACCCTTAAAGGGGTACTCCAGCGTGGGGGCACTTTTGCGCTGGGACCAGGGACGAGGTGGCCGAGGAAAAAGACGTCCACTAACCTCCCCGGTTCCAGCGGCGGGTCCCGCATCTCGGCACTCAGGTGCCCGATTCCCGGCCGCTTCCGGGTGTCTGACGCGGGCCCGAGACGTGACATCTCAGGTCCACTCAGCCAGTGAAGGAGGCGCCGATTACCTGGGTGAGTGTGCTGATGTCTTTTGAGCAAACACACCTGTATGATGGGGGTGGAACAGTCCGTCTAGTAGGAGAGTTATGATTGGTTTGGAGCTAAGTGTGGGGATGATTATCAACTGTACAGCGAGTATGTGATTGGTGTGTGGACATATAAAATAGGCAAGTAACCTGACTACCACTACCCTTGATAAAGCTTGTGTAGCAAAACGCAGCGTTGGGTGAGTGGTCTTACCAGGCAGAACATCTCCCTACCTGGAGGTTTAAGTATACTCCTTGTTTGATTGTTTTGTACATTAACTTTTCCTTAATTTCTTGTACACTTTTGTATACATTTTTTTTCACGTTCTGTCAACACTTATCTGCACTTGCAGTGTGTGTGTGTATATATATATATATATATATATATATATATATATATATATATACAGTTATCATGTATTGAAGCACTTTGGAGTATCCTGTTTACCAATATTTGCTTACCTCCGTACTTTCTGGGGTTGAATGACATATTAAAGGGGTAGTGCGGCACTAAGAAATTATTCACAGAATAACACACATTACAAAGTTATACAACTTTGTAATGTATGTTATGTCTGTAAATCGCCCCCTTCCCCGTGTCCCCCCACCCGTGTACCCGGAAGTGTGGTGCATTATACATTACCTGATCCGTGTCGCGCCTGTCCGCCATCTTGTGCCACAACGTCATCTTCAGCGTCATCAGCCGCGATTGGCTGAGCACAGTTATGCTCAGCCAATCGCGGCTGAGCATCTGATGACGCGGCAGAGGGCGACCGGCACTCGGGACGATCGGAGAGCTTCGGCTGGCCGGCCGAAGATGACGTCGTGGCACAAGATGGCGGACGGCGCGACACGGATCAGGTAATGTATAATGCACCACACTTCCGGGTACACGGGTGGGGGTGGTGGGACACAGTGAAGGGGCGATTCACAGACATAACATACATTACAAAGTTGTATAACTTTGTAATGTGTTATTCTGTAAATAATTTCTTAGCGCTGCACTACCCCTTTAATTTACTGCATTATATAGAGCAGTGTTTCCCAACCGGGGTGCCGCGGCACACTGGTGTGCCGTGAGAACCCGCCAGCTGTGCCGCGGGATCCCGGTCGGAAATTAGAAACTGTCCCTTTAATATCCCTAGAAGCTGCGGCCGCGCAGCTTCTAGGGATATGCCGATGGATTGATGTTCCGCCCGCTCACACAGTGAGCGGGCGAAACATTCAATCGCGCACAATGTCAGAGCAGGACCTGTCAGCGTCCTGCTCTGACATTGACTCCCATAGGCCGCGGCACTTCATGCCAGCAGCCTATGGGAGGCCGGGACGTGACCTCTCCGGCAGGCGTGATGATGTGACGTCATCACGCCTGCCGGAGGTTCAGTCGCCGCGGCTCACAGGACGGAGCCTGAAGAGGAGGGAGAACACACAGCGCCGATTAGGTGAGTATGATGGTTTGTTGTTTTGTTTTTTTTTAAAACTATTGGTGCATATTGGCATACTGCAGGGGGCATTATATTGGGGCATACTGCAGGGGGCATTATATGGGGGCATACTGCAAGGGGCATTATATGGGGGCATACTGCAGGGGGCATTAATATATGGGGGCATACTGCAGGGGGCATTAATATATGGGGGCATACTGCAGGGGGCATTATATGGGGGCATACTGCAGGGGGCATTAATATATGGGGGCATACTGCAGGGGGCATTAATATATGGGGGCATACTGCAGGGGGCATTATATGGGGGCATACTGCAGGGGGCATTATATGGGGGCATACTGCAGGGGGCATAAATATATGGGGGAATACTGCAGGGGGCATTATATGGGGGCATACTGCAGGGGGCATTATATGGGGCATACTGCAGGGGGCATTAATATATGGGGGCATACTGCAGGGGGCATTATATGGGGCATACTGCAGGGGGCATTAATATATGGGGGCATACTGCAGAGGGCATTATTAATATATGGGGGCATACTGCAGAGGGCATTATTAATATATGGGGGCATACTGCAGAGGGCATTATTAATATATGGGGGCATACTGCAGGGGGCATTATTATTATATGGGGCATACTGCAGGGGGCATTATTATTATTATATGGGGGCATACTGCAGGGGGCATTATTATTATATGGGGCATACTGCAGGGGCATTATTACTGTATGAGGGCAAAGCAGGGGGCACTTGTACTCTGGCCTCATGGCCATAGTACGTCTCATTGTACCCCTTTATACTGCAGTTATATGAGCCACATAATTATCAGCACCATATACTGTGGCTATACAGTGCACATCACCACAGTATATGGTGCTGATAATTATGTGCTCATATACGTGGGACTGTATGTATGAGTTTTCATGGGACTGTTTATATATATATATATATATATATATATGGGAATACATGGGACTGTATGTATGAGGTTACATGGGATTGTATATATGAGGGGGTTATCCTTTTTTATTTCACTTTTTTAAAATGAATAATTTATTGAAAGGATCTCTGCCCGGCATATGTCACTCTTGAGGGCTTAAAAAGCAGCTCTTGTGGTGATAAGAAGCTGATTTAAAAACCCCCAAGAGTGAACTCCGTGAACTATATGTATAATATGTACTGTTTTAGTGTCATTTTGTGCCATTTTGGTTGGTGGTGTGCCCCGGGATTTTTTAAGTATAAAAAGTGTGCCGCGGCTCAAAAAAGGTTGAAAATCACTGATATAGAGCATACATTATTTTATCTGCCTTGTAAACCACCTGATGTATGTACTGTATTATTTTCTGTGCCTCCCTGTTTTTAATGTGGTTTTAAATATTTTTTTCTGTATATAACAATAAAGTATTGATTTAATCTAATGATCTAAGATTATTGTCCAGCATCTTTCTAGTTGTCGGATATATATATAGTACTCAATGCACATGGATATCGGTGATTAAAAGTCTTATTTACTGACAAATTTGAGAAAGTGTGGTTTCCTTGGCGTTTGTTCATGGATTCAGAGGAGTTTATCACTCTTATCCGTGAGCCTCTACCATCTGGAGAATGAGTCTCTTAGGCTAGTGAGTCAGCTTGGCTGTGGTGTCCGCCCCCCCCTTCCGCTGTCATCCGCCTCCCTCTCTCCTCTCTATTTCTGGTTCTTCTCTCTCTTCTTCTTTTACTTTGTTTTTATGCTTGCATTTCCACATTGCTGTTGTTGATATTGCTTCTTCTGGTTCGTCAGGCACCTTTAGCGGCATATTGCTATAATTGTTAGCCTTCTATACTTATGTTCTTTTATTATATTAGAAATCCGGATGCCATGCGACTTGCAGGTCGCAATTTACTGCACGTTATTTGATCTGTATCTGTTATTTTTGCATGGTTTCCAATAAAATCAGATTACACATAAAAGTCTTATTTAGGTTACTTAAAAAAAAACCACACACACCATACTCACCATCCCTCTGGTGACGATCGCCACTTAAATCGCCCGCCGTCCGTGTCTCCATCACCTCCAGCCGCTGTCCTGTGATCTCCCTCACTTCCGGGTCCATGGGAGAGAAAAGGCTGCGCACGCTTTTCATTGGCTGGAGCGCATCACATGGCGTCCAACAAGCTCAGCCAATCAAGGCTGAGCAAACTGGAAGCCATGTGATGCGCTCCAGCCAATGAAAAGGCTGCTAGTGCGCAAGTGCACCAGCAGCCTTTTCCTCTACCATTCACTTCAGCAGAAGACGCCGAGGAGGAAGAAGACCTGGCCCATCCCCCCGGCTCTGACGACATCGTCACAAGATGGCGCCCGGGAGAAGAGGTTGGTGTCGACAGTAATTGGTAATGTATACTTTATTTAACTTCCGGGGGGTGGGGGAAGGGGGCCAGACCGCTTATTTACACACATTACAAAGTTATATAACTTTGCAATGTGTTAAATAAGCTAAAAAAATTTGTGGGAGTTGTCCTTTAAGAGCTCACAGTTTTTCAAAATTGTGACTTGATTTAAGAGAATTGTTTTGGTTTAATAGCTCCCTTTACTGTGGGGGAGGGTCATGGTCTGCATAGTGGGGTCTACAGCACTGTATTCTGACCCAGGAAGTCCCCTCACCTTCCAAATCATAGCAGATCCACTTCAAGCTGGGGCTTGCATCAGGGGACAGGACTGTGGAGGTAATCTCTCCATAGCTGTAACCCCTCTCTCCCCAGACAGAGAGTGCTGCTATACTGTGCCCACATCTGCCCTGCTCATTCCTCCATGCTCCCTGCAGTCTCGGTCAGTCCTGATTGGTCCATGCTGAATACACACCCCTTCTCCATTGCAGTCATGTGACCACACAGCCCTCTGACAGCAGCCCTGCTTCTCTATTCTAGCCTGTTGTACTACACTACTGCATTATGGGGATCTGCAGTTCCATCCTGTATCTACAAACTGCTGCTGTTTTTCAGGTTTATGCACCTACTATACTCCACATGCTGATTACTATACTGTACCTATAATATCACATATTCAGCTGTTTCTCATTGTTTGTTTTATTTGTTTTACATGTTATTCAAAATATAAAATCATTATATTTGGGGTGTGTAAACAATTGTCTGCATTTCAGTGATTTCCTATGGGAAAATTTGATTTGGTTTAAGAGTGGATTTGGATTACAAGCACAGTTCCGGAACACATTGTGCTCGTAATCCAAGGCACCACAGTATATCTGATGTATATATATCACTATTGCTATAAAGTGGCATCCATCTTTCATAGGGTTCTATGTTTTTTGTTTTTTTTTTTAAAGTACATAGAGCAGAAGGTAGAGGATAACCCTTTTAATGCATGCCCCAGTAGCTATCCTTACATTTACCTTAAATGGACACTGCTTAACACACTCTACGGCTATATTCAAACCAAACAACGTGAGTCGTATATTAATCATGGCCGTTGTTGCCGATGTACAACAACGGACGTGATTAATACACAACCTATGTGCAGTGCAGTTAGAGGGAATTCTGGCCGGAGCATATACACATAGTATAAACTCCGGCCGGGATCGCTAGCTAACATGTCAGTTTTCTGCGGCCACTATTCATTGAATAGTGGCCGCAGAGAACCTGTCAGTTCACACAATGGAGCGTGCGGCGTGTGAAGCTGAACTTTTTTTTCTTCTACCATCACATGGCATAGTTGCTGGACCACAAGCGGTGACAAAAACACCCGGAAAAAAAAAAACACCATACACACAGCAATGGTATTTTGAAACAACCAGAACAATCCCATTGATGTCTTTGGTAGAAAAAAAACGGCACGGTTTGCCAAAAAAAAAACCACACAGATCACTTTTGTTTGGCAAAAAACGCCAATGTAGCACATGGCATTTTTCATGTGTTACGTTTTTCTGGCGTTTTTTTCTAGCGCTTTTGACTTTGTGTGAATAATCTTTTTTCTGGTTTAGGTGTTTTTGCGTGCTGAATTTTTTTGCCTCTGCTGTCACATGACCTAGCTGCTGGACCACAATAGGTGACAAAAACGCCAGGAAAAAAACACCATACTCACAGCAATGACATTTTTAAGACCATCAGTCTATAGTAGAAAAACGCCACACCCTCAGCATGCTGCGTTTTGGAAAAAAAACTGCCAGAGGCTCAAAAACACCAGCGAGGAGAAAAAAACGCCACCCCAAAAAATGCCATGTAAATAAGGCACATCATAAACTTCCATTGACTTCCAGCTAACATCTGGCCGCCAAGATGTTTTCACTTAAAACAAAACAAAAAAAAAACAGTGTGAAGCCAGCCTTAACCCCTTAAGGTAAAAGCCAATTTTCGTTTTTGCGCTTTTGCTTTTTCCATTTTATGTTTAAAAGTCCATAGCGCTCTCATTTTTTCACCGAGAGACTTATATGAGCGCTTATTTTTTGCGAAACCAATTGTACTTTGCAATGACCGGCATTATTTTTCCATAAAATATGCTGCGAAACCGGAAAAAAATCATTTGCGCTGTCAAATTGAAAACAAAAACGAATTTGTTTTGATTTCGGGGAGTTTTGCATTTACGCCGTTCACCCTATGGTAAAACTGACTTGTTATGCATGTTCCTCAAGTCGTTAAGATTACAACGATATGTAACATGTATAACTTTTATTGTATCTGATGGCTTTTAAAAAAATCAAAACATTGTTAACAAATACACCTCCCTTAAAACCGCTCCATTCCCAGGCTTATAGCGCTTTTATCCTTTGGTCTATGGGGCTGTGTCAGGTGTAATTTTTTGCGCCATGATGTGTTCTTTCTATCGGTACCTTGATTGCGCATATACGACTTTTTGATCACTTTTTATTACATTTTTTCTGGATTTGATGCGACCAAAAATGCGCAATTTTGCACTTTGGAATTTTTTTTGCGCTGACGCCGTTTACCGTGCGAGATCAGGAATGTGATTAATTAATAGTTCGGGCGATTACGTGTGCGGCGATACTAAATATGTTTATTTATTTGTTTATTTATTAATTTATATTTATAATGGGAAAAGGGGGGTGATTTGGACTTTTATTAGGGGAGGGGATTTTTTATTAATAAAAACACTTTTTTACTTTTTTTTTTACATGGACTAGAAGCCCCCCTGGGGGGCTTGTATATACATAGCACTGATCTCTCATAGAGATCAATGCTGTTTATATACACAGCAAAGATCGATTAGATTGGTCATAGATTGCTATGGCCTGCTGCAGGCCATAGCAATCTATTGCCGAGTCGGGATCAGCGTCATTCCGACGCTGAGGCCCGGCACGGGCAGAAGAACGGATCTCCCCCCCGCGATCGCATCGCGGGGGGAGATCCGACCCACTAGACACCAGGGATAGTGTGCATAAAGCACTTCAATGCAGCTGTCAGGTTTGACAGCTGCATTGAAGTGCTTAATTAGCCGGCGCGGCAACGGGAGCCGCGCCGGCTAACAGAGGCACTGCCCGGCTGCACGTGTCAGCCGGGATCAGCGCCGTTCAGAGCGGGGTCCCGGCGGGATCCCGCTCTGAACACCCCCCGCGGCACCATGACGTATCAGATACGTCATGGGTCGCTAAATGGTTAAAGGGGTTATCCAGCGCTACAA
This sequence comes from Dendropsophus ebraccatus, assembly GCF_027789765.1. NCBI lineage: Eukaryota > Metazoa > Chordata > Amphibia > Anura > Hylidae > Dendropsophus > Dendropsophus ebraccatus. The sequence goes on from NC_091457.1 coordinate 85,222,854, forward strand.
AAACATGGCCACTTTCTTCCAGAGACAGCCCCACTCTTGTCTCCAGCTTGGGTGGTGTTTTGCTGCTCAGTTCCATTGAAGTGAATGGAGCTTAATTGCAAACCGCACCTGAACTGGAGACAAGAGTCGTGTTGTCTCTAAAATAAAGTGTCCATGTTTTTGTAGCACTGGATAACCCCTTTACAGGGGTTGTCCAGCGGAAAAAAAAATTTCTTTAACATCAACTGGTGCCAGAACGTTATAGAGATTTGTAATTATAAGCTACTATATGTCCTGCAGGAAGTGTTGTTTTATTTACATTCAGACACAGTGCTCTCTGCTGCCACCTCTGTCCATGTCAGGAACCGTCCAGAGCAGCAGCATATCCCCATAGAAAACTTCTGCTGCCCTGGACAGTTCCTGACATGGACAGAGGTGGCAGCAGAGAGCACTGTGTCTGAATGTAAATAAACAACACTTCCTGCAGAATATATAGTAGCTTATAAGTATGTGCTATTACAAGCGCAGACAGCGAGCGGTAAGTACAGGGGGGATCCGTGGACGACCTAATCTTCATTGCATATTGGATTGTTTACAGGAACACTTCTTAACCCTTTTCCGCACGAGGACGTAACTGTACGTCCTCGCGCGGGTGTGGGCGTTCAGAGCGGGGCTGCGCGGCGATCCCGCTCTAAACCGCGCAATCCCGGGTGCCTCATGTAGCCCGGGATCGCGGCTATTAGCGGGCACGGTCCGATCGCGATAATTAGATAATTGGAGGCAGCTGTCAAAGATGACAGCTGGCTCTGATTACCGGATTCAGACATTCCCTGGTGTCTAGTGGGGGAGATCGCTCCTCCGGGACAACCTCCGTTACTGAAGCCGGCCGGGAACCGCTCCAAGATGGCGCAGTCCCCGGCTCGGCACTCGTTTGATTTCGGCTGCAGCAGCCGAAAGCAAATGAGTGCCGATCTCATTGATCTTTGCTGTTTAACTATACAGCAAAGATCTCAATGAGAGATCAAAGTGTATATACTAGAAGTCCCCTGGGGGGCTTCTAGTATATGTGTAAAAAAAATTAGGTGTTGTCAATAAAAAGCCCTCTCCCCTAATAAAAGTCTGAATCACCCCCCTTTGCCCAGGTTATAAATAAAAGTAAATAAATAAACATGATTGCTATTGCCGCGTGTGCGTAATAGCCCGAACTATTAATTACATTCCTGATCTCGCACGGTAAACGGCGTAAGCGCAAAAATATCCCAAAGTGCAAAATTGCGCATTTTTGGTCGCATCAAATCCAGAAAAATTGTAATAAAAAGCGATCAAAAAGTCGCATATGCGCAATCAAGGTACCGATAGAAAGAACACATCATGGCGCAAAAAATGACACCTGACACAGCCCCATAGACCAAAGGATAAAAGCGCTATAAGCCTGGGAATGGAGCGGTTTTAAGGAACGTATATTTGTTAACAATGGTTTGAATTTTTTACAGGCCATTAGATAAAAGAAAAGTTATACATGTTACATATCGTTTTAATCGTAACAACTTGAGGAACATATAAAACATGTCAGTGTTTCCATAGGACACATGGCGTAAAAACACAATCCCTCCAATGAAAAAGAATTGTGGTTTTTTTTCAATTTCACTGCGCATATAATTTTTTTCTGGTTTCGCAGCATATTTTATGCAAAAGTTCAGCCTGTCATTGCAAAGTACAATTAGTGACGCAAAAAATAAGGGCTCATGTGGGTCTGTAGGTGTAAAAATGCAATTGCTATGGCCTTTTAAGCACAAGGAGGAAAAAATGAAAACGCAAAAACCAAAATTAGCCTGGTCCCGAAAGGGTTAAATCCTTGACCTCCAAATAAGGATAATTTTTCTGTAATCTCACCCAGAGGCTTGTCATTTGATCATGTCACTGAAACGGTTTATAGATTTATAGATTGTAAGCCCTCGTGGGCAGGGTCCTCTTCCCCATGTACCAGTCTGCCATTTGCCTTCATGTAATGTGTTTTGATCTTGTGTTGTTTCTGCTCGTTACCCCTATCCATTGTATAGCGCTCTGGAATTAAGGGCGCTCTATAAATAATAATAATAATAATAATAATAATAATAATAATAATAAAATCCTGTATATAAGCAAACAGCTAATTTATTTGTATAGCGTCAACAGATTACGCAGCAATTTTTGACCACATGACCACATAGTAATCAGGAAAGAAGAATAAAAGGGAGTGGTTCACACGTAATTTGTTTTTATTGAAAAAATTTCAGGTTAGTACAAACGGTCCAAAGATCCCCAAACAGAGACAAAAAGTAGAACTGCGAATGCACTTTTCCAGCCATAGGTTGCCACATTAGAACCCCATTCCCAACAATATTTAGTCTGATCTATTCTAATCTATTTTCTGATTGTTCATTTTTTTATCTTGAAGAATAAGCAGCCATTTTACCAGAGCCTATTGAACACTTCAGTAGTTATACTAAATGTATTGCCTAGATTTGTTTTACTGATTAGAGACAGATACTGAAACTTTTTCTTTTTTTTCTGATCTGTTTCAATTATCTGATTTACAGCCTAGGCCACACCTCTTTGACAACCAATTTGACAGTGAGAACAACACTCAGCAATTTAGGGCCCTATTACACCAACAGATTATCTAACAGATTTTTTTAAGCCAAAGCCAGGAATGGATTTGAAAAGAGGAGAAATCTCAGTCTTTCCTTTAAGACCTGATCTCTGTTTATAGTCCACTCCTGTCTTTGGCTCAAAAAATCTGTCAGATAATCTGTTGGTGTAATCGGGCCCTTCCACTGAGGGACACAGGGCACTGGAGGGACACTGAGCATCCCTCTGCCATCATCCTCTCCAGCAGCCACAGCCCGCACAGCTCTGGGAGTCGGGTCGTGACATCACCATTTTATCCAGGAAGTGACATCACCATGTTATCCAGGAAGTGAAACCTTGATGCAGTAGTAAGTGCAGGGAAAAAAGCACTTTATAAGCATTTCCCGTCATAAGTGTATATTGGTGATTTGTATAACTTTAGGGGGCAATACAATACTTTAATTTAAAAAATTGCCAGACTTCTCCTTTAAGCTGTACCATTTGTGCTTGGAATTTTTTATTTAACTCTTATTCCTTTTTTTATATACATATATGATGTGACAAAACAAATCAGCAATTCAAGAGCTTTTAAAATTTTCTGCACGGTTCACCATGTGAGATAAATAACATGTTTTAATTGACAATTACGTACGCAACAATACCTAATATACTTTTTTAAATATAAAATAGAAAGATGATGATTTAAACTTTTTTATATATTTTTTTTTTAATGCTTTCTAAGTTCCTCTAGGGCAGGGATGTCAAACTCAGGTCCTCCAGCTGTTGCAAAACTACAACTCCCATCATGCATGATGGGAATTGTAGTTTTTAAACAGCTGGAGGGCCTGAGTTCGACACGTCTGCTCTAGGGCATGGGTCTACAAACTGCCACCCTCCAGCTGTTGCAATACTACATTTCCCATCATGCCTGGACAGCCAAATCCAAAGCGTTAGCTGTCCGGGCATAATGGGAATTGTAATTTTTCAACAGCTGGAGGGCCGCAGTTTGCAGACCCATGCCCTAGGGCAGCGATTTTCAACCTTTTTTGAGCCGCGGCACACTTTTTATACTTAAAAAATCCCAGGGCACACCACCAACCAAAATGGCACAAAATGACACTAAAACAGTACATATTATACATATAGTTAATAATATAGATTCTAAATGTATTTATACTCAGTGTGAAACCTGGGCCTGTTTTCTTCTCCCCCCTGTGCTTCTCTCCACCATACTTCTCCCCCCTGCTTCTCTCCTGTGCTTCTCTCCACCATACTTCTCCCCCCTGCTTCTCTCCCCCATGCTTCTCCCGTGCTTCTCTCCCCCATGCTTCTCTCCTGTGCTTCTCTCCCCCCTGCTTCTCTCCACCATACTTCTCCCCCCTGCTTCTCTCCTATACTTCTCCCCCCTGCTTCTCTCCCCCCTGCTTCTCTCCTGTGCTTCTCTCCCCCATGCTTCTCTCCTGTGCTTCTCTCCCCCTGCTTCTCTCCACCATACTTCTCTCCACCAAACTTCTCTCCCCCCTGCTTCTCTCCCCCCTGCTTCTCTCCGCTGTTTCTCTCCCCCATCCCCAGGTTTCTCTCCCCCCCTTCCTCCTCACCTCCTCCGAGATGGTCGCCGCTGCTGTCCGCCTCACCTACTGGCCGCCCGTAGGGCCCGGACGTGCTCCTCCAATCAGCAGAGACTGGGAGCGTGGTGCGCTGCGGCGGGCCGTAGCGCACATGTTGATTGGATGCGTGCATCACGGCCCGCCGCAGCGCACCACGCAACCGCCCACATTATAATCCGCCACTGATTGCTGCGCATTGCCGGGGAACAAAACACAGGGGCACCATAGTTTGGGGAACTTTCCTCGCGGCACACCCGACCATGTGTCGCGACACACTGGTTGAAAATCACTGCCCTAGGGGACTTAAATAGGCAACTAACAAACTGCTTATACTGATTAGTGTTAGCATTGATCAGTAAGATAGGCGCTCTGCTTGGGGAACCTGCCTGAGATGACTGGGAGGTAGAACGGTAAGGACTGTCATGGAGACTGATTGCAGTAACTGTGTGGAGTGGGGGAACAACTAGAGCACTGACAGGCACACTACTAGTGAACCTCTTAAAGAGGATGTACCACCAGGTACATCCTCTTTAATCTGAACCCACGGACTGAACGGCGCCGTCATGGGGAAGCCGATGCCGCGCTACGTTTTTCAGACCGCGGACCGGTTTCCGTGCACGGCGCCGTTCTATGCACCGGAACTGGACGGTGCTCAAGCACTGGAGGTAGGCCGGGCCGCCCCCAGTGGGAGGGAATTCCGCGTCATACAGGGGGGGGAATTCCCTCCCACTGGGGGCGGCCCGGCCTACCTCCAGTGCCTGAGCACCGGCTGGTTCCAGTGCATAGAGTGGCGCTGTGCACGGGAACCGGGCTGCGGTCCGAAAAACGGACCTCGGTAAAGGCTTCCCCGTGACGGCACCATTCAATCCGTGGTTTCAGATTAAAGAGGATGTACCTGCAATCCATATGTGAAAAAGAAAATGTTCCTGCAACTACGGCACTGTATTACAGTATGTGAACATAGCCTAAGGGTGCATTTACATGTAGCGAGTTTGCAACAGATGTCACATTGTGAGTTTCTCAGCAAATCCGCTGCCATACTCAAAACCATTATAGTTTATGGCCCCGCATTCTTACAGCGGATTTTCACACTCTGCTGGGAGAATGTAGTGACGACCTTGCTTAACTATTTAACTGCTGTGGTGTTACAAATAACAAACAGCAAATGCTTCCCTGCTCACGACCCCTCGGCGCGCTACTGCTTCAATCTCTGGGTCCCTGAACACTTACAGCCCGCTCAGTCAATCACTGAGCTGTCCCGTCGCAGCCACTGAGCAGGGACCCAGAGACTTGTGCAGGAGCTAAATATGGCTGTCACTACATTTTCATTCCGCTGCCAGATTGCAGGACTGTAATCATACCATAGATCATACCATAGACTGTAAGCAGGCTATGTGTGAAAGCACTGTAACTAAATATTATATGCACAAGCCAAAAAGACAGAAATGGCTGCACATCGTACCCATGGCTTACACTAAACATTATATACCTGTATTTAGGAAATATAGGGCTATAGTCAAGATTTAGTTTTTTTTTTAAATCTACTTCTATTCTTGTCAAATAAAAGATTTGTTTGTTGCTCATCTTTGTGTCATACTCTATCTTGCTCCATTAGTCTGTTACATATTTACAAACTTTAGCTATTTTGTCCACATGCAGCAGCTGCAACATATGAGCCTATAGGAAGGCGAATTTATGGTAAGTAGAGATGACACTTTTTTCCATAACAGTTTTCATTTCTGGTAATTATAGCTGGCTTTTGTGCTCCGTGCCCTCATCGCTATTCTGTAAAATTGGGCTGACATGTTTCCATTTTTGCTGTATATTTATGAAATACTGTATTGCCCCACCCAGAAATTGAACTCTGTGGAGATGCTTTCCATCCTTGACAAGCTCTTCTACTGTTTTGTTTGTGGATAATGTTTTTTCTGTGTGTCCAGTGACATCAGGATCAGCGGGGTATAGTTCATCACCTGCAAGAAAAAAAAAATATTTATTGAAACCTGATAAATATTGATGACATTTAAGGCCTCCTGATCAGGATTTCCTGACAGTAAAAACTGACACGGACGTGTGAATGGGGCCTTACTGAAAATGTTACATTACATGGCACTCACTGAAATTTATGGACATTAATATTGGGGACCGGCAGGTCCTGTGCCCAGGGCAGGCGTTAGGGGGGGGGGGGGGGGGAGACCTGTACCTCAGGTGAAAGAATGCACGGCAGCAGCCGTCTGCTCTCAGCACAGACTGACCTGCTGCTGCTGGAGCAGACACCCCCTCAAGGTCCTGTAAGTGGAGGGTCCTGTCCTGCTGCAGCTGGTGTAATGTTACAGTGCTCAGCAGTCGGGACAAGAGAGAAAAGGAGGAAGTCACCAGGCAGCAGCAGCATGAGGCTCCCAGTCCTGCCCTGTCATCAGCTTATTTACTTCCAGCTCCTAGTGTAAGTATATGTATAAAGTGTATGTGTGTACAGTTATATAATGTGATGATGGTGGTGGTGGTGGGGGTGCTTGTACTGTAATATGTGTATGGGGGGGGGTGTATTCTTATATAATGTATAGTCAATGTGTAGGTGTGCATGTGTGTACTGGAGGTTTACATATACATAATGTGTGTTTAGATATGTGTGAGGTTGTATATGTGGATGCTATATAATGTGTATGGGGTGTGTGTGTGTATGGTTAAATAAATGTGTTTGGGGGGGTCTACTGTTATATAATGTGTTTGGGGGGTGTACTGTTTTATATAAGACAGTATTCAATGGTGTTTCTGTGTGTACTGGATGTTTATGCATAATAATGTGTGAGATTGTATGTGTGAGGCAAGGTTTACAACTACGTATAACACAGGCAGTTCTGTGACCTGGCAGGGTCACAGGAACGGCTGGTGTTAGTAAAGATTATTCCGGCTACATTGCTACATTGTGTGAACTGACATGTTCTGTGTTGTTTTTTTGTGCAGCTGGATGGAATCCCAGCTGGAGCATATACTATGTGTATGTATTTATGTACTATGTGTATACGATCTGGCCGGGATTCCATTCATTTCAATAGAACATATGTTTTGTATAAATCACGGCCGTTGTTGCAAATTGCAACAACGGCCGTGATTTATACAAAATATACATTGTGTGAACATAGCCTGTATATGTGTGTGTTCTATTGTACGAGTAAACATCACAATGCGTAGTGGATATAATACAATGTAGCATTCCCGAAGGAGATAATGCAAGGAGGCACTCGCCGTGTAAAATCTTTTTTTTTTTTTATTGTAACGTCTTCATAAAACCAGAAATCAGTGTGTAGCAGACGGCGGGGACGCCGCTCAGCAGCTGATCTTTCAGACTGAAGAATCGTGCATGCGCGCGGGAAACAGCTGTCACACTATCAGCTGCTGAGCGGCATCCCCGCCATCTGCTACACACTCTGATTTCTGGTTTTATGAAGACGTTACAATAAAGAAAGATTTTACACGGTGAGTGCCTCCTTGCATTATCTCCTTCGGAATGTTACAATTACTGCTTGTACTGCATATCTGTAGGAAGAGCGCCCCGTAAATTGCTGCATTGCTCCATCAGAATCATTTAAGCTTGCAGGTGGTTGTGCCGGTCTGCTTTATCTTTATCTAGGATAATACAATGTAGAGTGCACCTGGCTAGTAATACCTCAATATGGAGTAAATATAAAGTGCCTCAATATATAAGTATTATAAGAAGTGGCTATATATATATATATATATATATATATATATATTGTATAAAGTATATTGTATTATATTTATACTATATTGAGGTATTAAAGAGGTGCTGCCATTTGTCTTAACTCGTGACCATTCAGAGACCTATGGGGATCACCAGTTATAAGCGGGTGATGTGCGCAGCAGTGTGCACCACTCTCAGGCCGGCTGCAAGGTGCAGGGAGTGAAGTGCACTACTGCTTCACTCATCTCTAGCAGGTGCCATGCATATGGCCTTATAGGACATGTGTACAGTTCCTGCCAGGTGGTGGAGGAGTGCTGTGGCAGCTGGTGTGCAGTAGCATCACTACCTGATCACACAGAGAAGAAAGGTCCTGCAAAACTCCTTTAGGCTATGTTCACACTACGTA